>NC_033627.1:9314033-9316800 GCF_001540865.1 Ananas comosus
TAATTTTAAGTTTGAATTTGAATAAATCAAAATTTAGTTTTATATTTTGAATTATCCACTTAACTTCAAAGTTTAATTTTTTTAAAAAATATATATTTAAAATTTTGACATTATTTCAAAATTTTGATGTAAATTTTTAATATTTAATTTCAATTTAAATTTAAATTAATATATTATAAAAATAAAATTAGCATATTAATTTGATTACGTTTTTTATATCTACCTAAACCAAACACTGACAATGGAAATGATTTATTCCGATTCCGATTCAGGTAACGAACCAAACAGAATTAGGTAATGAGTCATTCCGATTCTGATTTTAGCTAATTTCGATTCCGATTCCGATTTCAATTCTGATTCCGACTTCAAACCAAACGCGCCCTAAAATTTGATTTTCAAATGAAAAGTAAATTTTCTGCCAATAGAGCATTTAATAATCTCTATTTCAAAATCTAATTCTTACTTTTAAAATTAATTTGTTAATTTTAAAATTTGAAAATAAATCTATTTTTTTAAATCTTATTCTAATTTTGTACTCAAAGTTCAAATTTTAATTTTAATTTTAATTTTGATTCAAAATTTGAATTTAATTTTATATTTAAAAATTTAAAATTTAAGAATTTTAGTTTTAAATATTAAATTTGAAATTTCAAGTTTTTAATTTAAAATTTTAAAATTTTAAATTATAAATTTTAAATTTCAAAATTTTAAATTATAAATTTTAAATTTCAAAATTAAAAATGTTAAATTTTATATTTCAAATTTATATATTAAATTTTAAATTTTAAATTAAAATTTAAAATTTAAAATTTAAAATTTAAAATTTTGAAAACTTATTTTTTAATTTTTAGATTTTAAATTTTAAATTCAAAATATCAATGGCTGTATTAGGGTTGTAACACATATCCATTATACACACAAAATACCCTAACTCTAAAAGCGCATTCGGTTCAAAATCAGAATTGGAATCAGAATCGGAATCGAAATAAGCTGGAATCGGAATCGGAATGACTCATTACCTAATTCTTTTTGGTTCGTTACCTGAATCGGAATTGAAATAAATCATTTCCATTGTCGTTGTTTGGTTCAAATAGTAATAAAAAATGTAATTAAATTAATATACTAACTTTATATTTATAATATATTAATTTAAATTCAAATTGAAAATTGAATATTAAAAATTTACATCAAAAATTGAAAGAATGTCAAAATTTTAACTCTATTTTTTTAACAAAAATTAAACTTTGAAGTTGAGTGGATAATTTAAAATATAAAACTAAATTTCGATTTATTCAAATTCAAACTTAAAATTTTAATTTTAATTTTAATTTGAACCCATAAATTTAATTTATGTTTTAAATAAAATTTGAATAAAATTTTATATAAATTAAAATTTAATTTTAATTCAAATTTATAAGTTAGATTCAAAATACTTGATTAAATTTTAATTTTTAATTCAAATTAAAATTAAAATATAAAATTATAAATTTAATTTCTAAATTTAAACTCATCTTTTAATTAAAAAAGTTGAAAAAATAAATTTAATCCGAATAAATATCCATTATGTCTGGATTCAACTTCCACGAAAATCGGAATCGGAATGGGACTCCCGTATACCAAACACCCACAAACAGATTCACACATTCCGATTCCGATTCCGATTCCATGGTGAAAAAGAAGCGAACCAAACACGCCCTAAGCTCAATGACTTTATTAGGTTGTAACACATCTATAGATATATTAAAAGTTGAGTTTTATTGTGGCCACGTGTTAGCTTCTCAACGCCCCCCTCTTTCAATCCCTTTGCGAGCGCGCGAGGAGCGCGGGTCGCACACACGCGGCACCACCGGGGCGCGAGCGCGCGAAGGGCGCGAGCGGCACTGGGCCCGGGCCGCACGCACGTGGCAGCATGGGTGGGCCCGGGCGCGAGCGGGCGCTGGCTACGGGTCGCGTGGGGCAGCATGGGGGGGCGCGAGCGCGCGAGAGGCACGAGCGGGCGCGGGGCGCGGGGCGTGCGCACATGGCAGAGTGGGCAGGCGTGGCGCGGGCGGGCGGCTCGAGAGGGTGCGGGCGGCGCGGGTTGTGCCGCGACTCTCTCTCTCCCTTTCTCCCTCTTTCTTTCCCCATCTCTCTCTCTTCCCCTCTCCTTTCCCCCCACGGGCAGACGAACGGGCGTGCGAGGCTAGTGCGGGTGCGCGGGGCTGGCGCGGCGCGGGTGGGCAGCTCGACCGGGTGCCCCTCTCTCTCTCTCTCTCTTTCTCTCTCCGTCTCCCTCTCTCCCTACGGGGGGGCGCCGGCGCAGGCGCGCGAGGCGGGCGCGGCGCGGGTGGGCGGCTCGAGCGGCCCCCCCTTTCTCTTTCTTTCTCTCTCTTTCTCCCCCTACGGGCAGGCGCCGACACGGGCGCGCGAGGCGAGTGCGACGCGAGTGGGTGGCTCGAGCGGCCCCTCTCTCTCTCTCTTGCTCTCTCCCTCGCTCCCTCTCTCTCTCTCCCTCCCTCTCCCCTTCTCACTCTCTCAATGTAAATTTAAAATGTAAAATTTTAAAATTTAAGTTTAAAAACTTTAAATATCAAATCTAAATTTAAAATTAAATATTTAAAATTTAAATTTTTTATTATTTAAAAATTAAATTTAAATTTTAAATATAAACTGTTGAAGTTCAAAATTTAAATCTTAAATTTGAAATTGAAATTTTAATATTTGGAATTTAATATTTGAATTTTTTTAATTCAATTTATAATTTAATATTTAAAATATTGAAATTTGA
>NC_033627.1:9316825-9481920 GCF_001540865.1 Ananas comosus
AGAGGAGAAGAAAGAGAGCGATCGATCACGTGGCATTTCTTATGCACAACGCCATAGCCACCAGGGTAAAACTAGATTAACTCTATTTAATGAAAATAGTGTAGAGACCCTCTTCCGAAATTTTAGCTGAGGCTTTCTATCCAGCAATGCTGGAGAGGACGATCATACTCTCGGTGTCCTGTCGTTGGCTGTGAAATGACTCCAAAGCGGCGTAGGCCCAACTTTGAAGCATATTAACGCGGACTTGAAGATCTCGAATAGCAGATTTACAGATGATCCTGCTGTTATACCCCTGCGTACACCGCATTGGTTTGTCACTTTGGTAAACATCGATGCTCTATAAGTGGTATAATCAGCACCGACCGGCTATACCGTGTATACCGCCTCGTTCTTGGCCGCAGCTAGCTTCCTCCTGGGTACCTTCATACTCTTTGTACCTGTAGCAGGGTGGGTTTTGTATCCGTAACACTGGATAGTGTAGATAGGGACGCTAAGTTTGACATTTTGAGCACAATTTGTCACTAATTCACCCACCCCTATCTTAAACACTCTACCCATTGGACGCAAGAACGAGAGAGAGAGGGATACTCTTCATGCTGCTACCTGTCTGCTTACTACGCGCGGCACTCGTGCTTCTTCTCCTCTCCTTTCTACTTCCTTAGCATAACTTAGAGTGTTGGAGGAGCAAGAGAAGCTCGAGCTTACAGCGCCGAAACAAGAAGCGCCGGGGAGCGACTACGATCGGAGCTTTCTCGACAGAGTGACCTGACGAGGCGTATCCAGCTGACCGAGCTACAAGCCACTTACTGCCATCCTTCTCACTGAACATGGTGCTTTCGCTCGTAGGAAGATTTCGCAGGTAGTTGCTCTCGAATTACTTGCTTTTATGGCTTTAAAACTCTGTTTTCGAAACTGTCACCTCTGCTGCTGCTGTATCCATAGCGTCGCACGCTCGCAGAGTTTGACTCGTATTCTCGCGCAGGCAATTTCAAGGCTACGCACTCTAGAATTCAGTTGATAATCTCGAGACTCACTGAGACCGAAATCCATAGGATCCTTGCTCGGCCGCCCGATTCTGGAGAAAGGCTTTGCCTCTGTGAAATCCTGTTCTACATTCGAGTTCCTTGTTGTTGGCCTTGAGACAGCACTCTGAATTGCATGATTTTGAATCACATCGACCCCCCGCCGTGTTTTACCCTAGTTCTCTTGGTTTAGCGAGTGTCGAAACGCAACGGAAATTTGGTGAATGCTAGATTCGGCACCAGACTATTCGAGATAAATATCACTACCTAATTCAGTGCATTTCTTGAGAGGGCAGGCTTGAACTGTTCGAACTCTAGTTTATGCTCCCGCTGCTGTTTCCGAGCAGGATTTCAGAGATGGCTGTTTCGTCCTAAGGTCCGCCAGGCGTCGACGTTTTATTCTGGCCCATTCTCGTCGTAGATCGTCGGAATTCCAGCGCTAAACCTTGCCATATGGAATCCGACTTACGGAGTACGACAAGCTTCAGAGCCCGTATTAGTTTGCATGAAAACTTTTGTTTTAGGTTTATGCCTTGTGTCGTTTAAACGAACATTTTTTCCGTCTGCCTATTTTTTCTGGGCATTTCGTTATTTGAGATGTAATTTGCCGTTCTATTCTTCGCATTCTAGGAAGAACCTGGCACTTCTCTACGGACCAAAGCCCAGTGAACTATTTTGGATCCGGTGCCACTTTCTTCGGCTGCCCACCCTTCCTATTAGGAGTCTGCTTGAAGATGGGTTCATCGGTTTAAGCTCTAAGTACAGCATATCTAGTGCACTTTATCTTTGTTCTTGAACACTTAAACGAGTATTCTTCAAAATTCATGAATCTATTTATAATCATTACAAACCCTGAATTGGGAGCATCTTATTGAGTAATGATATTGATACTTGTGGACTTTGATTTGACTTAGCCAAAAACCTCCCCGAATTGATCGTCATTTACATACAAACTCCCCACTTATAAGCCTTCGATTTTGACTCTAGAGCCGTTCATTGTACCGTCGCGCTGTTTGTGCGATGATACCCAGGGTAGTGTAGACTGTTACGGGGTGTCGGCGCCGTCGGGGCAAAACGCGTGGGCCCCCAAATTAACCTGTAATTGTTACTTGGGTTGCTGGTATAGTGGCCTGCAATTGAGGCTCGATCAACTCGAGTCACAGTATGTCCCGACGACCCCATCACCCCCCTGATAGCACGCTGCCATACCGTCCCTTAACACTCCCACAAATCCCTGACAGCTTAACAAACCTTCCACACCGTACGCCACTACCGGGAGTATAGCCCTTGTGCTCTCTCCGCGTCGTTCGGGTATGCCGTTGGAACTTGCTCTCAAAAACGCACCACACACTTAGGTTAGGTGGGGTTTACTCGTGCAGTACACAACCCGTACCAGACACACGGTACAGGGTCTTTCACAAGTCCCTCAGCATTTGAATCTGGTTGACATTGAGTCTATAAGGTATTTCTAGAGAAGCATTACGATAAAAGCATATGCGACTTGTAGCTGTAGTGAGTAAATTTCCATGCTTCATCTATATAAACTATCTTGCTTACCCTGTAGAGAAAATTAATGGCGACCGATTGTTCTTAGAGGACCACCGGGCACTGAGGACTACTTTTTTATAGAGTTCCCGCCCTCTTTTTCATCCACCGGTATGTTTTCATTATACGAACCTTTAATGTTCCTCGGACCCCGTTTCTACTCGCCGATTGAAACAATATATAAACACTTCATGAAGGCAGGAACCGCGAAGAAAAGCACTTGCGATTAGAGCCTACCCAACTTCGACGTACAAGCTAGAGGACTCGTCCTGCAGGTAGTGACAGTTTTTGTTCGCGTTAGATTAAAGACATGCCGATACCACGCGCTTAAATATGTGCATATCATATGAATCTCTCTAGATAATTGTTCTAATGGATCCAATTGAAGGCTGTTCTATGTATCACAAATAAATTATTTAATTTTCTACCTTCTTGTTTCATAGATTTACTTTCAGCTAACTAAAATTAATCTAGAAAACAACATTGCATCATTGTACGAAATAATGAAATTTAAATAAAAAAAATCAGTTCAGCCTCACACTTCTCGTATACCGGAGAATCTCTTATATACGAGCAAAAATTTGTCGCGTTCCACAATGGTACCTTAGATGTGGACAGCCCCAAAGGCGATGACAACAGAATAAAAGCAACCAAATGAAATAAAATCCTAGAATATTAGTTAAATAAAAAGTGGCATCATACACATGATATACAATCTAAATGGAGACATAAAAATATGAATCTATAAGTTAAAATGTTGAAACTATCACACAAGCACAGTCTGTTGTATAATGGCCCTACCTAGTTAATTAGGATCCGTCGCTTCCCCAACACCGCCATAGACAGGATCTACACAATGACAATCCAAGCTCTGCCTAAAATTACTAGCTCTTTGATTTTCGATTTCTAAAATAAAATTAAATCTCAACTTACGAATTATCGCCTACACTTCTAAACTAATCATTACAGTATTTAAAATTCAAAAGATGAATTTAAATAAACGATCGCTTTCAAACTAAAGATTTTAAATTTATTTCAATACTTTTAAATATTAAATCATACAAATTAAATATTAGATCAAATATAGATTTTCATATTTAAAATTTCAAAATGAAATTTGACATACATCATATTATAAAATAAGGAGCTTAAAATAATTAAAATTTTACCAGCTTAGTCAAATTAAGAATAGAAAATATAAATAAATTTAAAATTTAAATTATCACACCATACTCATAGACATCTAGTATATTTATAAATTTTTAAAAATAGAAATTGAATAAAATATAAATTTAAATTAAAATCTACTAGAGAGAACTGAAATTTAAAGTTTAAAAATGTAAAAATTGAACAAAATTTATTTCAGTAATTACATAAACTATACATTTAAAATTTTAATAAAAGTCTATAACTTATTTAATTCAAATTATCAAATTTTACATTTTATATTCAAATTTTAAATTTTAAAATTTAAAATATAAAATCTAATATTTGAAACTTAAAATTTAAATATTTTATATTTTATCTTAATTACTAAAGCTAAAACTTTAAATTTTAGCTCCTAAATTTAAAATTTTACATTTTATATTCAAATTTTCAATTTTAAAATTTAAAATATAAAATCTAATATTTGAAATCTAATATTTTAAATTTGATATTTAATATTTAAAAGTTGAAAATAATATTTAAAATCTAAGTTTGAAAGATGTTTATTTGAAATTCATCAATTTTGAATTTTAAATCTGAATGATAGTTTAAAATTCAACTATACAATCAAAATTTTAATTTTAATTTTAAATCGAAAATCAAACTAAAATTTTAGGTTGTCGATGTTGATCCGTCGCGAAGCGCGGGCCCTAAACTAGTATCCATTATACACAGCTTGCTTTATAGTTCACATTTAACTTAGAATTCATAATTTTTATGTCTCATCTTAGATTTTATCTAAGTTAGATGCCACATATCTTAACCTATATTCTACATTCTTATTTCCATTTCGTGCTCTTATTCTATTTGTCACGCTCTGGGCTGCACAGTCCCCCGGGCACGCCGACAAATCTGCCGTATATAAGAGAATTTCTCCGGTATACGAAGCGTAGCTGAACCTGTATAAACATACAATACTACAAGCAGTAGTATAGAGCTGAAGTAAACTATAAACAAGCAGGTAGAAATAACAAACATTGTATACATACAACAGCCACGGATACAATAGAACACTACTCACTCCAGCGAGTTCAACTGTATGCACAAAAGCGCCCGAACAAAAACTGTCACTACCTGCAGCGGGAGTCCTCTAGCACTGTACTCGAAGGGTAGGCTCTAACTCGCCACGTCTTTCCCGCGGTCCGCCTCAGAAGGAGCAGCAGCCGAAACAGAAGGCCCTGCAACAACGGTGGAGGAAAGAGGGCGTGAGAACTACTATAAAAACAAGTAGTCCTCAGTGGGTGCCGTCCTAAGCAACATCGGTCCGCCCACTAAGTCTACAGGGTAAGCAAGATAGAAGAAAATGAAGCTGGAAACTCTCTACAGCTACAAGTCGCTATGCTATCATGCCCAGAACTAACACCTATAGACTCAAGTCAACCAGACCCAATCCGAAGGGGACTGTGAACGCACCCGTCCCTGGGACTGTGAACGCACCCGTCCCGTGCCCGGTTGTGACTGCACAGCTACCCCCACTCTAAACCTCAGTGGAGAGCAAGTCCAACCTGCACTACCCGACACCGACGCGAAAGCACAAAGCCTAACTCCGGAGTGGCACTCGGGGGAGCTACCCAGCCGAGTATGCAGCGTAGCTCTGTCGAGCTCAATCAGGCCCTAACCAGCCAAACCCAAGTAACCAAAACAGACTTTGGGGCCCACCGCCTGCCCCGACGGCGCCCGACACCCCGTAACAGTCTACACTCAGCTAGTATAAGCTCGGCGTCCCAGCACGAGCACAAACACAAGCTACACTATCCTGGGTATCCATCGCACAAAGCCCACGACGATACAATGCAACACGGCTCCTAGAGCTAAATCCGGCAGTGTATGTAAATGACGATCAATTCGGGGTTTTCTCCTAAGTCAAATCCAAGTCCAACAAGTATCAATTATCATCACTCACTAAGCATGCTCCCAATTCAGGTTTTTAATATACTAATCCATGAATTTGAGCTACCTCATTTAGTGTTCAACGAACAAAGCATACAAGTCGACTAATATGTACTTAGAGGCAAAAACCGATGAACCCACCTCTCAAGCAACTCCTGGCAGCGAAGAAAGTGGCCCGGATCCAAATTGATCCCTCGCTGGTCCGTCGAAGTCCCCGGTTCTCCTGCTGCGAAGAAGTAAACCCAATTACACTCAAAATCACGAAATCTGCCCAGAAAACAGCAGCGAAGAAAGCGTTAAATCCGACCAAGCTAACCTCATCCAAATTCAGCAAACAAGGGCTCTGAAGCTTCGTCTCGAAGTCACGGATCCAATGGCCCAGGTTTCGCTGAATTCCGACGCTCCTACGCAGAGAACGGGCCAGAATACGAAACGTCGACGCTGGAACCTGCGAAACAGCATCTCTGAAATCTGCTCGGCAAACAGCAGCCTAGTAAAACTAGGGTTCGACAGGGCAAACCTGCTCCAAAAATCACGATCTTGGGCTCAGAATCTTCGTCTCGAAGTCGCGAATCTATCACACCAAATTTCGTTGCGTTTCGACACTCCTACACAGAGAACTAGGTAAAACACGGCGGGTCGATGCTGGAATCAGCAATCAGCACTTCAGAGTCTGCTCGGCAAACAACAACTCAGTAAAAAGTAATTTTGACAGAGCAAACCTTCTCCAAATCGGGCGAGCAAGGATCCTATGGATTCGCCTCGAAGTCTCGGTTCCAACGAATCAAGTCGCGTCACGTTCCGATGCCCCTGCGCGGAATACGAGTCAAAACTCTGCGGGTCGACGCTGGAATCAGCAGCAGCAGCAGTGCAGTTCGAAAATCGTAGAAGTTTAAAGCCATAAAAGCGATCTCGAGGAGCCACTCACCTCGACAAATCCTCCCTGCGAGCAGCACCTCGTCGAGGATGGCAAGGATCGGCTGTAGCACGGCCTCCTCGCAGCGTCACCTCGTCGAAAACTCGCTCGATCCGCTCCGCGGCGCTTCGTCGACGAAGCTCGAGCTTCTCTTGAGCTCCTCCAACACTCTAAGTTGCTAAGGGAAGTAGAAGGAGAGGAAGAAGAAGCACAGCAGCAGCAGCAGCATGAAGAAGCTCCCCTCTCTCTCTCCTCTCTGCTCCAAGGTAAGGGTTAAAGGGGGGGTGATGTGACAAGATGGCCAAAAAGTCAACTTGCACCCTGCTTCCACTTTGTACCGGTACAAAACCCCCCCCTGTACCGGTACAAATAGGCAACCCGAGAGCCTAGCTGCGCGGGGCTATACCGGTATAGCCCTGGTGGTTATACCGGTATAGCAATCGATGTTGTACCAGTACAAACCCAGATTTGTACCGGTACAGCTCACTGAAAATCTGCTATTTCGCAGATCTTCAAGATACACGCTGCTCTCAAGTTCCCACAAGGCCCGTTTGGCGTCCACTTCGCGCCAACGCGACCCGGACTTGTCCCGACACTCTCCAGAGCTGTCGACAAGCCTCAGCTAAAATTTCAGGTCTCTACACTATTTTTCATTTTCACACAATAGGGTTAAAATCCTAGTTTTACCCTTGTTGGTGCCAATAAGAAAGTGCCACGGTGAATCGGTGCAAGCGTAGACGGGAACGCTAGAGCTAGAAATAAATGACATGTTGGTGCACCGGGAACAAAGAACAAATGATAGTCAACCACAAGCGGTTAGAGCAGTTGAGATCGGCCTATAGTGGCCCACGAAACTAGGGAAGCGGTCGATTGTGTAAATAACCGAATAACAATGCTCGGAGTATAAATAGGCAAGTAACGCCTGGAAGAGGGTTCTTTTCCCAATGAACCGAAGACTACTTTTCTATTTCCATACATTTTCCTTGCTTTTCTAGAAGTAGTCTATCTGTAATCTTTCTTTTCCTGCATTTATTGTCTTTTCTAGTAGTCTTTAAGTTAGATTTCTAGAGTCTGTATGCCTTATAGCCACACTCTCTTTTGTACAACTTTCCAACTTTAAGTTTTAATATATAACGGCCATTCGGCTCATCAGCCGACCCAAACACTGTGTAATATCCTATTCTGCTCATTCAGCTGAATTGATTTTGTAGTAGAAGGTTTCGAACTCGGCAGATTCGATCCCTTATCAGCTGAATCGCTTGATCAGTCGAAGGGCGCAGACTTCGAGGGTCATCACGTGAAGCCATATCAATTCCTTGCATGCATCCCAAAAGAAGATCTTTGACCGCGTCAACGGTTAGAGAATTCGGCTCATAGCAATTTTTAGCACGTCCGGTGGGACACAAGTTAGGTAAATTTATTTTATTTAAAAATGGTTGACGATAGTGCCATGAATCTTCGTAATAGGAGTCGTTTCTCATAATTATGGGAACGACCAAGCCAGTAATTTCGAGAATGTGCTAGAGCGTCAAGCAGTTTTGCTAATTGAAGGTGAAACTAGTGGTCAATCAGACCAGCAAGAGCCAAGTTTGGCTCAGGCGCTTGGACAAATGACACGGGTCTTACAAGTGTTTATAAACCGGCTACTTTAAATGCCGGTAAACAACCCAAAATAGCATGGGGATTACCTCCTCCGCCACCATTGGCGACATATCAGGCCCAAAATGTGGGGATTAGAGCTGGAGGGCAAGCCCCTAATGCTATGCAGGGAGCAAACCCTGCAATATAGAATTATGGTCTTCCTCTAGGGCCGAATTCGGTTCAAGCACAAGCTCCGGTTCACATACAAGGGAATAACAACGAGTTGTACGCTCAAATCGAGGAAGCCATTCGAAATACCTTCTTAGTAGGGGCCAAGCTAGCAATGCGGCCTCTGTTTCAATCCCCTTACCCTACAAATATAGATGCGGAACATCCTTATCCGGTAAATTGAAAAATGCTGAAGTTTGACAAATTTTCTGGTGACGAAATTGAAAATGCGGTTGAACGCGTCGCACGATTTACGACCTAATGTAGAGAGGTCACTGCTAATCCTTTCCTAAAACTTAGACTTCATTAACCAAGACTGCATTTAATTGGTATACGAGTTTACCAGCCAATTCTGTACGAGATTGAGATGAATTGGAAAGAAAATTTCATGAACAGTTTTACAAATCAGAACCAGAACTTTCGTTTGCTTATCTAGCAGAGTTTCGACAAAAGTCAGGAGAATCGGTTGAAAAATATCTAAACCGATTTAAAATGGCAAGGAGCTGTTGTTTTGTTAGAATGCCAGAGTTAGAATTTGCCAAGATTGCATTCAATGGTTTGCATTTTAAGATAAAAGACCATTTTGAGGATAAATACTTTCCATATCTATTAGATTTGGGAGTTCGAGTTGCTCAATATGAGTAATTTAGAAAAAGGAATAATAAAGATCGGCCTAGATGGAGCTGAAACAAAGATTGGAAAAAAAGAAAGGAGAAAAACATCTCCTTTATTGAAGAATCTTCGGCTCAAGATGAGCCGAATACGTCAGATGAAACAGAAGATTCGGCTGATGAAATCAAAATATATGCTGCTGAGATGGTAAAAAACCATCAGCCATATATGTAATATAGCGAAACTGGTAGGTTATATCGAACTTTAGTCAAATTGACCAAAGTGTGTCAAGAGAAATAGTTGGACAAAGTTCATTTGTCATTCCAACAATGTTGGAAGGGTTAAAGTTGAGTTCCAAGTGAGTTAGAAGGGTTTTAGCATTGCTCGGCGGGAAATGAAGCCAAGCACTGCCAAAAACTGCAGTTTGGGGGTCTGTGTACCGGTGAAGCCCCAGGGCAGTACCGGTACTAGGCTAGTCACCCAAGAAGGCAGCTCTTAGGTTTGGTCACTGCGCTACGGTGTACCGGTGACGGCCTCGATGCGTACCGATACCTCGCAGCAACCCGAGAACAGCAGCTCTCGGGTTTGGGTAATTGAACAGGGGCGTACCGGTGACGCCCACCCGTGTACCGGTACGCAGTGCTCCGAACAGCAGCTGCAGTCTGCTGCAAATAAAAAGAGTTAGAGGGTTTGTTTGCAATTGTAGCAGCCTATAAAAATACCCCACCTCCTCCGCTCTCATTCACAGCAGTGAGAACACCCTCTTAACCCATTTTTCTCCCTTTCTCTCTCTAGGAGCTCTTCCCCAAGGTGGAAAGGAGAGGATTTGAAGATGGATTTGGTGGAGAAGAAGGCAAAGGAGTGAAGTATCTTCTCCTTCTTCTTCTTAGCTCAAGGAAAGGAAGCTTTTTGAGGTAAGCTCCATGAGCACTCATGGTAGAACTCTAGGGTTTGGTTCAAATGACCTAAAAATAGTTTTTGTTGGGTCTCTTGATGATTTTAAGCTGTTTTTGTTTATCTCCAAGATCCATTTGGTATATGTTGCTATAGTGCAATGTTAGGGCACCAAACTTGGGGATTTTGTCATAGATGGGTTTGAGTGTAAATTGACCTCGTAGAAACCTAATTGAAAGTATTTTCGACCCGTTGGTGGACTCGGTTTGAAGGTCCGACGAGTCTACGCAAAGGAATTAGGAAAAAAGCCTATTTTGGCTTCATTTTGCGTAGTTGAGAGAAATAGGCGTCCAAAAATCACGAGATTTGAATCGTAGCACCCTAGCAACCATATGAGGTGGGTGGTGCTTTCCTGTAACACACTGGGCCTTCGCAAATTGCGAGATTCGAGTGTTTGAACAGTGTTCCGAGTTTTTCAAGATATTCTGGAGGGTCGTTGACAATGTTTCGACCTATGGCTCGTATCCCGAGAATTGTAGTATTTAAAGTAGCGCTAAGGTCACCAAAGTGATGGACTTAGACTGCTCTCGAGTTGCATTTTGCTGGGCTGTGTACCGGTACATCTTGATGGTTGTACTGGTACAGAAAGTGTACCGGTGACACCTTGATGGCTGTACCGGTATAAATGAATTTTTCTGCCAATCCGGGCCTCGGGTTCTCGCGTACACTGGGTTTGTACCGGTACACGGGAAAGTGTACCGGTACACTTTGCTGAAAGGGCTATTTTTGTTCGGGGTTGTATTTGTAATTGTTGCAACTCTATATAACCCACTCCAGCCCCCTTAGAGAGCTCCTTTGAGCCTTTTTTCGTGGAGGAACCAGGTAAGGCTCTCTCCTTTGATTTTTGCTCCATTTTGCTAGGTTTTAACTAGTTTTGATCTCTTCTCTTTGCTTCTCTTTGTTTCTTGTTGGGTTTTTTCTTTGGAAAAGCATTGGATTGAGGATTGGAGCTTGTAGAAAGGAAGACCTCTAGCCCCAGTACACTTGTAAGCTTGTTTTGGAGCTCTTATGAGGTTAGTAAGCCTAATATCCTCTTTGATTCATGTTTTAGTAGATTCCACTATATGAAACCCTAGAATTGGAAATTAGGGTTTATTTTGGAGATGTTGGATTTGAGGCTTTTGGAACCAAATTGATTGGTTTAGAACCTCTGTTTAGGTTGGTTTGGAAGGCCTCTACCCTCAATTTGGAGATCGAGAGAGATTTCTTCGCATTCGATGAGTTTTCTTCACCTTTGCTTGAGTTGCTTAATGTTTGAGCAAGGGGTTGTTCGTAATGTTCATGTATTTCTCTTTTCTATACCTTTAGGGTGTTAGGAGAGTAGTGGGCACCTTCGTCGGCGCAAACGAAGAGCCGCTCGAAGTCTCGGTGGGTTTGACTTCATGAAATAGGGGAGAAATGTCTCCTACGTGTTTTATACTTGTCGTTTCATTAAAATGCATGCATATTCATGCTGGATAGGATTTTTAAGAATTTTAGAATACTTAAAATACATGTGCTATGTATCGTGAAAATTCAACTCTATATAGTAGAGCATTATGTGTATTATGCATATATGTGAAAGGTATTCTTTCTGCAAGTTGGAAACATGTCTCGTATGATGAAAATGACTCGAATCATGTACTCTTGAGCACTATACTCTGTTGGTTGTATGCCCTAGAAGCCTATCAGGCTGACGCATTTTATTTTCTATGGGACATATATTTGTACTTAATATTTATTATTTATATAATTGGGCCTTTTATTCCATTCATGTTAAATGTGTCCATGAATCGTCCTTTGAATTAATAAGATGATAATATGTATTCTCAAGAGTTGAGAATTTGAGATACATATTATTGGTGATTAATTCATAAATGCTCTCAATCGGAGGATCATCATGGGGACGATGATAGATCCGGTAAGATTGATGTGTGTGCTGCTTCCCTTTTGGGATGACGAATCTCGAGTCATCAGTGTGGGGACACTGGAGCGAACATGCAGGTGGTTGTTGGAGAACAACGGTACTAAGCGTGACCAACTATGAACAGTTACATGGATGTCTACTCATTCGTCAGTAACTGGTTCGATGTTGCAGTGGTACAACTGATCCTGAGACCTGCGACACCACGGTCATTCAATATGAGGCTACTGTAGTTTGACTATGCAACAAACTCTGATCCTAGCCATGGGTCTTAGTAGTATATGTTGGCTGCAGTCGGTTCGTATCAGGAATGGGTGTGTGTTTATAGGGGATCTATCGCTCTCGGTAGAGAGATAATTAGTTCTATGCTATTTGTAAGGCAAAGCTCAGAAATCCGCGGCCAGGGTAATATGGCGTATGGAAAGATGTTTCCAAGAGTAACCATAAGAGCTTCTGTCTGATCAAATTTGTCATATGACGGGTGATGGGGTTTGACGAATATTCCATGACCTCTACTCAGTTGGAACTATGCGATAGAAGGTTGTATTGTACGGTAACTGCACCTAGAGGTTCAGTCCGATATTCACTTCTGACTGGATTGCCACTATATGCTGCTAGGCGTCACTGGTGGATTGTGGGAACCAATAGAAATAATTATTAATTATTCTATTAGGGTGGAATCAAAAGAGTTTGAGCCATCAAAAAGAGTTTCAATGATGATGGAGATAGAGATCTCATCAAATCTCACTACCAGACAGAATTGAACCTATTAGGTCACACACATAAGAAATCGCGCATGATCGATATTTAGGAGACGATAAAAGAAGTTTATCGGATGGATTAATTATAATTACAATATAGTTAAATACTAAAGTTTACTAATTTATTAGTAAAAGGACTAATTTGCAATTGTTGTAAATTAGAGGTATTTATGTGTAAAAGTTGCATGGTGTATTTACTAATCGTTAGTAAATAATATGAGGACTTATGTGTAAATGTTACACACGAATCGAATTAGAATTAGGATTCGGAATTCGGTTAATATCATAACCAACTTGTGGGTTAATGGATAATCTAATCGGAATAGGATTTCGATTAGGATTACGTTAGGGTTTTCTCATTATAAATATATGTCATATGACATATTAAAATTAATGGAAAATTAAGTAAAAAGGAAAAAGAAAACCCTAGCCGTCAATCCTTTTTCTTTCTTAAGTCCTCCACAATAAATCCATCGATTTCGATCTTCAAAAGTTGCTAGCACATCTAGAAGATTGATTCATCTTCCTCAAGCCGACGCAAGAGATTAATTCGTGATCGGATCACGGATTGAAGCGGTCGTCTAATTCGATCAAGGGCGTGATTTCGTGTGGACGCGAGTAGAGGCCGGGTGCGTGCGCGGCTAACCGAGGACGAACAAATTTTACCAACGATTGTCGACTTCGCAGTGATCTCGACCCGCGCGAGGTAAAATAAAATAATATAGATCCTATTTGATTAGATCAATTAGATCTATTATTAATGATCTAAAACGAAACACGAGGTGATCTTTGGTTTTCAAGAAAATTTTTAATTGTGTTATTTTCTTCCGCTGCGTACACATGATTTTCTTACATACTCATGCTTGGACTTAATGGACAAAGGTGCCATAAAGAGGCACCGAACTCAGTAAACTGTGAAACTGCAACATAGAGACATAGTGATAGGCCATGTGGACATCGACTATATTCCATGTTTTAGACATGATGGCATAGTGATAGGCCATTGAGGCATTTGCTACATTTCATGTTTTAGACATGATGATTTGAGACTTGAGACGGACTTTTACGCTTTCTTGCCATTGTGCTCATTCGCACATGCTTGTGAGGGTCGCTCCCCACAAGCCGGCACTCCGGAGATAGCCATCGCGACACATGCTCGCCCGTGCGGGATTGGGCGCCGAAATGGGATGCCGTGGGGGAGGTTCATTCCTAGAGTGGGGATGTTGACTACGACGAGGCCATTAGGCACGGCGCAGGGCGGACTACCTATGGGTAGATCCTACAGGATTGGGATTCTAGTAACATAACATGCCAAGTGGGCATTGACTATAATAGTAAACAATGACATCTTACTGATTACATTGTGGATATCATGTTGGTTGTATATTCATGCTTATACATGTTAGAATAGCATCATACTTATGCAAATTCATGCTAAGTAGAGATATCATGGTTTAGTAAGTATTCATGTTTAAATACTTGTCATTCATATTGCTTATTTATTCGCTGTTATCTGCTTAGTTTTCGGGCCTAGTGGCGCTTTTCACTGAAGTCAGTAATTGCCCACTAGGAACTATTATTTAATAGTTCTCACGCCCCCTGTTTTGTGGTTTTCTTTCAGAGCCCTCTACACCGGTGGAGGCACGGGATCGCGGCAAGAGGATCGCTTAGCTAGCTAGCGATGAGCATTTCTTTTGCTTACTAGGTGGTCTTCTCTTTATTTTTGTATCTAGTAGAGAGAGAGAGGTTTTGTATCCATGTGTAGAGACCACCATTGGGATTTATTTAGCGCTTGTATTTGGATTTCAGTTGTACTACTTTATGGTTCTATCTTAGTAGATTTTAGCCCTTTGTTTATTTCTCTATTGTAGAATCTAGTTGTACTTTGCTCTGATACTCCTAGATGTTTTTCTACTATTGCTTTATTATCATTTCATTGTAGACGCCTTATATGTTTGAGACGTATGGCGGGTCTGGACACGTGTCGGGCGGGCTTCCGCTGGGTCCCGGGGCGTGACATTTCTGAAATCCTCGAATTTCCTTTTATGTCTAAAATGTCATTTCTTAAGCATATGTGTATATTGAGCTTCATGCATTGTAGGGTGATTGAGAGTATATTGTTGCATGTTGTGAGTACAAATGCATTTGAGATGATTGTAAACTAATGAAAAATTGTAAAACCCTATGTATGCATGAATGATGACAAGAACCTAGAAAAGGCAAAAAATCTAGTGACATTGAGAACAAATGACATTATGACATCAATAGTAGAGTGACATCAATGAGTTTTGAATGCTAGTGTAAAAGTGTGGCATTAACAAGAACAACAAATGTAAGAATATGAGACACTAGATGTGTGGCATGAGTAAGAACATAGAATGCAATAACTTAAGATATTTGATTTTATGGCATATGTGATTATGACATCCTCATAGTTGAGGCAACCTTATAGACAAGGTTTGATTGAACATTGCATCCTTATAGTTAAGGATAGGATTGAACTTGACATCCTTAAAGTTAAGGATTTGATTATACTCACTTATAAGTCTTGGCTTGAAGGTGGTAGCTCCCCATCAAGCGATGAGCTCCAGAGTGTTATCACTGGGTTGGTGTTTTTCCCAAAGGACGGTCCCGTCGGGTTGTAGCGAGTATCTCCCCGATATTAGGGATTTGAGTTGGTGAGTCTATTGAGGGCGAACCTATGGGTTAGCCAAGAGATTGAGTAAAGGAAATGTGATTTTGCATGCATCATGAGCATTCTATTTGAGCATAATTGCTGATTATATCTTGTTCAGGCATATTAGCTGTATTTGTATAGTTTGGTTATTATCTATCTGTTTATTCTTCTATTATGCCTGATTTAGACATAGTGGGAAAGTCAGCAAGATCGGCAGCCGAACCTACTGGGAAACCGACTGTTTGAAGTAAAAAAAAAAAAAAAATTAGGGTAAACTAGTCCTAATCAAAACTGATTAAATTCGGACTCATACCATTAAATTTTTGGGCCAATAATTATAGTTTAAATATACAATAGATCCATTCATAAATGTGAGTTGGTGGGCCTAATGAAAGCCCATGCAAAAAAAAAAGGGCCTCATTTCAGCCCATTAAATATTATCATTTGGGCCCAATAAATTAAAACGGGTCTGATCAAAGACGGTCCACATCCACACCCTATAAAATATATGTTCGAAATTCAATTTCAAATCACAACTCATTCAAAATTCGATTTCGAATTCCCAACCAATTCCCATAACATCTTCCAACGACCCATTCAAAATTCGATTTCGAATTTCGAATTCCCAACCAATTCCCAAAATATCCTCCAACAATCCATTCAAAATTCGATTTCGAATTTCGAATTCCCTAACCAATTCCCAAAATATCCTCCAACAATCCATTCAAAATTCGATTTCAAATTTCCAACCAATTCCCAACCAATTCCCAAAATATCCTCTAACAACCCATTCAAAATTCGAATTTCGAATTTCGAATTCCCAACCTATTTCCAAAATATCCTCTAACAACCCATTCAAAATTCGAATTTTGAATTTCCAACGAATTCCTAACCAATCCCAAATATCTTTCAACCAACTACAACAACCTATTCAAAATTCGAATTCGAATTTTGAATCCCTCAAAATATCTCTCACCACTCATCTCATTATAAATACGAGAACCGAAATCAAACTCCAGAGAATTTTTTATGGAGACGATAGATAAAAAAAAGAGAGATAGATTGCTACACACATTTCCATGTTCAAAATATTCAAAGGATATCGCCAAGCTGCTGAAAGGAGGAGATATCGCCGAGCCACTGAAAGGAGGAGATATCGCTAAGCCCCTGAAAGGAGGAGATATCGCTGAGCCGCGGAAAGAAGGAGAAATCATTGAGCTGCTTCATCCAATCCATCATTTGATCAACAGGTAAAAAAAAAAGAAAGAGAAAGAAAAATGAAGAAGAAAAAAAGAAAACATAAAAAGAAAAAAAAAGAAAAAAAAGAAAGAAAAGGAAAAAAAGATCTCTCTTCTTCCCCCCGTCTATTTTTTTCTTTTTTTTTTGGTATTGTAGCCATCCATACCATCTAGATGGCTTCGGTGGGAGAGTGGAGGGGAATCTTCGATTCCCCGTTTCTTCGGACCTCTCAATACCCCATTCGAAGTCGTTGATGATGGAATGGGTGATCTACATTGCCGCGACCATCTCCAGTATCTTTGGTTTGATACTTTCGAAAGAAGAGGTGAGGGGGATCTTTGATTCCCCGTTTCTTCGGACCCTTCAACATTTTTTTGAAAATGTCAAATCAAATTTGCCAGCCGAACAAATCCGCGCCACCATCATCAACTTCACCGACGACATCTACGATATAGCCGGTTTGATACTTTCGAAAGGAGAGGGGAGGAAGATCTTTGATATTCCCCGTTTCTTCGGACCCTTCAACATTTCTTCGAAAATGTCAAATCAAATCCGACGGCCAAACAAATCCGCGCCACCGTCATCAACTTTATTGACATCATCTACAACACCGACGGTTTGACACTTTCGAAAGAAGAGGGGAGGGGAATCTTTGATTCCCCGTTTTTTTTGGACCCTTCAACATTTCTTCGAAAATGTCAAATCAAATCTGACGGCCGAACAGATCCACACCACCGTCATTAACTTCGTCGACGTTATCTGCGGCATCGCCAGAAGATTAAACGGGGATTTCTTCGAACCCAAATCAA
Organism: Ananas comosus; assembly: GCF_001540865.1. NCBI lineage: Eukaryota > Viridiplantae > Streptophyta > Magnoliopsida > Poales > Bromeliaceae > Ananas > Ananas comosus. The sequence goes on from NC_033627.1 coordinate 9,334,169, forward strand.
GATCAAACGGGGGTTTATTCGGACCCCAAATCAAGATCAAACGGAGATTTCTTCGGACCCCAAATCAATATCAAACGGGGATTTCTTCGGACCCCAAATCATGAATCAAACGGGGATTTCTTCGGACCCCAAATCAATATCAAAACGGGGATTTCTTCGGACCCAAAATCAAGATCAAATGGGGATTTCTTCGGACCCCAAATCAATATCAAACGGGGATTTCTTCGGACCCCAAATCATAAATCAAACGGGAATTTCTTCGGACCCCAAATCAATATCAAAACGGGAATTTCTTCGGACCCCAAATCAAAATCAAAAGGGAATTTCTTCGGACCCCGAATCAAATTGCCAAAGGGGATTTCTTCGGACCCCAAATCATAAATCAAACGGGAATTTCTTCGGACCCCAAATCTAATTGCAAAATCAAAAGGGGATTTCTTCGGACCCCAAATCCAATCAAAAAGGGTATTTCTTCGGACCCCAAATCCAATTGCAAATCATAAGGGGATTTCTTCGGACCCCAAATTAAATTGCAAAATCAAATTCGGACCCCAAATCAAATTGCAAATCCGAATCAAGTTCACATACGAACCCAAATCCAAATCAAGTTCCTATACGAACCCGAACCCAAATCCAAATCAAGTTCACATACGAACCCAAAACCAAATTAAGTCCACATCCAAACCCAAAACCAAATCAAGTCCACATAAAGAACCCAAAACCAAATTAAGTCCACATCAAAACCCAAAACCAAATCAAGTCCACATAAAGAGCCCGAACCCATTCCACAAATAAACCCAAACCCAAAACCAAATCAAGTCCACATCCAAACCCAAAACCCAAATCCGAATCAAGTTCACATTCGAACCCAAACCGAATCAAATCCACATAACAAACCTCATTCATGAACTATGAACCAAGTTCGTGAGCCAAAACACCACAAACCATAAACCAAGATCATATAACCAACCTCATGACCCATACACCAAGTTCATGAACCATACCTTATGAACCCATGAACCATACACCAAGTTCATAAACCTCATCCATGAACCATATCCAAGTTCATGAACCAAATCCCTTACACCAAACCTCATTAACCATAAACCACAACCCAAGCCCATGGACCAAATCCCATGGACCATATACCCAACCTCATGAACCATATCCAAATCTTATGAACCAATACCCAAATATCATGAACCAATACCCAAATCTCATGCCCAAAGTTCATCATGAACTTTTTCTTTACTCTAGTACATATACCTAGAGTAAAAATCAAATATCGACTACCCCTAATACATATGCTTAGGGCTAAGTCAATCGCCTTAGCACATATACTAAGGCAAAACATCTCCAAATCGACAGAGTTCTAAATTATACACTTAGAATTCAATCAAATGATATCAAGTTCATTCGAACTCTAACACATATACTTAGAGTTCATCCGACTAACCCTAACACATACCCTTAGGGTCTAGTCAACCTTTTACTCTAGCACATATACCTAGAGTAAAAATCAAACCAAGCTCGACTAATCCTAACCCATATACTTAGGGTCTAGTCAGTCTTTTGCTCTAGCACATCTACCTACCCGATCGAGCTCTAATACATATACTTAGAGCTCAAATCCAACGAAGCCTAACATAATACCTTAGGGCTTAGTCAGATCCTTACTCTAGCACATATAACTAGAGTGAAAAATATATTAAACTCGATTAATCCTGATACATATACTCAGGAATTAACCACCCTCTACTTTCGGGTAATTCGACCCACCTCAATACATATCCGTGAGCTCAGGTCACATCTCCACCTTGGAATATACAACCAAGGTGAATATAATCAGACTCTGAGACATATATTTAGAGCCAATTAGATTCTAATACATAGAGTTTAATATCGACTAGGTCTTAACACATATACTTAGGATCTAGTCAATTTTAAATTCAATTGAATCCTAATACATATACTTAGGATTCAATAAATGATCCATCTCATCCCATCTATAAAGGTCTCTTAGTCGAAGGTGCCCCAATGCCACGGGGGTAATTAACAATAGATGCTTGCATCTATTGGAAGCCATGGATCCGCAATACCTGATACCCACATACATATAGATACTCATCTGAATCATGAATACTACACCACGGCCAAAATCCATCGACCGTGCGAGGTGCGTCATTCGTGGTGGCAGACACCGACGATCGCGGTAAAGGTATCGCGCCATAAACAGTGACTACCCGAGATGGCTTCATATTTGCTTAGTTGCATACCCTTATGTCATCTTTTGTATTTGATGATACTAGTTGTATAAATGATGTAAGAAAGTAAAAAGCTTATATTTTGGAAGAAATGTTATATACATTTTGAGATCATGTGATGTAAAAGAAATGATGAAAAGGATGTAAAAGAATTTAAAAGTTGAATGCATGTATGTGGTTAAAAGTTAATCATTATACTTGTATGGTTGTAATAGTTTAGAATCTTTCACTTTTGGCCATTGCTTGCTTTCGTGCAAGTCATATATGTTTATGTTTCCGCATGTGCAAACTTTATACTTGATTTGTACTTGTGTTGAGCCTTGGGCAGACAGGAGAGGTGCTATCCGTTCGGCGTCTATTCGACGTGCCCGAACCGGCCAAATGGGCCGGTCCCGGGGCATGACAATATAAATGTGCTTTGCTAAGACTAGCCAGAACTAGTGAAGCGAAAGCACGAGTGGCGGCATATACTTATCCTTTTAACGTTTCGAAGACCGATTTAATTTTTGATCGGTTGTTGAAAGATGAAAAAATTCAACTCCAAGAGGTCAAATGATACCCCCTGGAGAAGAATTGAAAAAGAGAAGATATTGTAAATGGCACCATTCATGGAGCCATAGGACGAATGATTGTACTGCTTTTAAGAGGCAGATTCAAAAATGAATCAATGAAGGTCGGCTCATATTTGCTGACCAAGAAAATAAAAATATGAAAGTTGGTAAAAATCCATTTCCTTCATCGGTTAACATGATGGATATTAAAGAGAAAGCTCTTGCAGATAGGAGAACGGAGGACGATGTCGCTTACACCAAGAGGACATTACGGCTATGCATACGATGCAAGGCCGAAAACGAGACTGGGAGGCGATTATCCATGAAAAGAAGTTGTACGGGGAATGGAAAGAATTCATGGCATTTCCTGAGAAATAGGCAGACATACCCGAGGCGGAGAAAAATTTCAGAAGATGGTTTGGAAGAAGGTTCCAATGATTCCAAACAAGAAGTTGATTTTGTGAAAGACAAGAGAGATCGACCTGGTAATGCAAAAGGTCTTAAATGATTACTATAATCGACGAAGTGAGGATCGAAGTAGTCGAAGGAGTTATCCTAAAAAATCATTCGACTCCTAATAAAGAATCCTAGGATATCGGCCAAATTGGCAACATCAGGCAAGGATGAGACCTGAACCCAAATTTGAAGGGATGGACGAGGGTGACATCGAATTCCTCGATCGAAGGTTAGTTAATGAACTCGGCATTCAACCTTAGCCGAGACCATGGAAAAGAAGAGAAATCCTGAGAGACCATCTAAGGACAGTAAAAGTACCATCAAATGTGCTAGTCGATCAATGGCACATAGCAAAAGCATTCGCTAAATGGTATGAGCCAATATTAACAAAGACTCAGAAACGTCGGCAATAAAGATTACAAGCTGAAACAAGACAACACTGGGAAGAGGCGGAAGGGATGAAACCGAATGTATGGAGGCGTTTGTATGAGCCACAACCATCTTTTCGGTTCATAAAGAATGACCATGAGGCAGGCGGTTCGACGTCCGTACCCTGGTTGAAGTCCAAGGTTGAACGACCACTCCCGGCCCAGCCAGAAATGAAAGCAATTCAGAAGGAGTTAGAAGAAAAAATAGTCTCTTTGGAGACCATAATCAAGCGAGATAGATGGCCTCCTAAGGAGAGAGAGGCACGTATGGAGAGCGATTCCTTAGCCGAGACGGCGAAGGAATCAGAAAAGAAAAAACAAAAAACATAAGGGAAATCGATCGATGAAGATTCAGCCGATGTAAATATGGTATACGCTCTGCCTCGATCATTTATGGTAGAGTTAGTCAAATATGAAGAGACAATCTATGATGGAGAGGAGCTTACTGTGGCTCAGCTCCAGTTAGAAGATGTAAAGCCGGCCGATGCGGTGGTTTCTGAAAAACCATCGATAATACAGACAAGATTTGTCAGGCCGTTGTTTATAAGAGTGCTAATAGAAGAACGGCCAGTAGGCCGAGTGATGGTAGATAGAGGAGCAATGATTAACTTCATACCTACTTCTTTCTTTAAGAAGTTAGGCAAAAGTGAGGATGAACTCAAGCCTACCGATACAATTATGACCGACTTCACTGGTAGCAGTAAACAAGCAAAAGGTGTGCTTATGACTGAGATCACGGTAGGGTCTAAAACTTTACGAACAACTTTCTTTGTGGTGGATGCAGATAGCCACTACAATTTACTACTCGGGCGTGATTGGATTCACGCAAATGAATGTGTACCTTCGATGCTCCATGGCAAACTTTTTCAATGGATTGGAGATCGAGTAGAGGAGATTAGGGCCAAAGGATGGCCTCAAATGGTGGATGTTAACTCAGAAGGAATCGGCCATATTAATTGGGCCGATACTGACCCAGATCAGATATCATTTGTACGGGTCACCGAAGAAGGAGTCCAATTAATACTCGTGAAAGACGAGGAAGCATTGGTGGCAGCGGAAGAGCCACCAAGTTGGTTAAAATGGAATGCCAAAAGTCAAGAACTGGAGCTTTAAAAAAGCTTCAGTAAAATGAGCCGACCAAAGAGGTTGGCTATTGCATCAAATCGGCCGAATTGGCCGATGAAATACTATGCATCAAAACAGCCAAGTTGGCCGAGGAAAATTTACTCAGTGAATCGGCTATGAAGGTCGATAAAAAAAGTGTTTAATGAGTCCTCAAATGCGACAACCGGGTTAAACGAAAATAGTACGACTCGGAAGTCAGAAAACACAACCGAGTCTGATGGAGACGGCTCAAATATCCATAACATCATGAGAAAATCTATGGAAGAGTCGCCGATCAAAGTCGGCGATAAGAAGCTAGAGACTCAAGATCCACTAACAGAAATAAATTTAGGGTCGGACGAAGACAAAAGGCTGACATATATTAGTGCCAAACTTTCGGCTCAACATCAGGAGAAGCTGACGAAGTTGCTGATGAAATATAAAGTTTGCTTCGCCTTGAACTATGAGGAGATGCCAAGTCTGAGCCGGGAAATTGTAGAGCATAGGCTTTCTATTAAAAAAAGGATATTGGCCTTACAAGTAACCGGCTCATAGATTTGAGCCGAGTATTATACTATAAATCAAAAATGAAATTGAAAATCTTCAAGAGAAGTTCACAGGGGAGAAGTTCACGTTCACAGAATAGAGGTTCAAAGAATTGCTTTCCTCTTTCCCGGCCTTGCTTTCACAAAATAGTACTTACTTAACTTGTACTTATAAGACTTCATTCTACAGCGGCGCAAGCAAGCTTTACATTTTTGAAGGCCGGTTTTATTATAGCGGCCCGTTATATTGATTAGGTGTTTAACATAGTTCCTATACAAAAAAAGAATGGCAAATTTAGGGTTTGTATTGATTTTAGGAACCTAAATACGGCTACGCCTAAAGATGAATATCCGATGCCCATAGTTGACATGCCCATAGTTGACATGCTAGTAGATTCGGCAGCTCGGCATAAAATTCTATCATTTATGGATGGATATGCAGGCTATAATCAAATTTTTATTGCCGAAGAAGATATAGCTAAAACGGCTTTTAGATGCCCAGGATCTATTGGGACCTTCGAATGGGTAGTAATGCCGTGTGGTTTTAAGAATGCCGGAGCTACTTACCAGAGAGCAATGAATTTCATTTTCCATGATTTGATCAGCAGAATGTTGAAAGTTTACATCGATGATATCATTATAAAATTCAAATTACCAGCTGATCATTTGGCATATTTAGAACTCGCTTTTGAACGAATGAGGAAATATAATTTAAAAACGAAACCTTTGAAGTGTGCTTTCGGAATATCGGCAGAAAATTTCCTTAGATTCCTAGTACACAAAAGAGGGATTGAAATTGATAAAAATAGGGCAAAAGCCATAATGGAATTACCGTCGCCAAGGAATAAAAAAGAGTTACAAAGCTTATTGGGGAAAATTAACTATCTGCAGCGTTTCATATCAAATTTAGCCGGTAAAATATGAGTTTTCACTCCATTGCTGAAAAATCAAGAGGAGTTCATTTGGATAGAGGAACAGCAAGAAGCATTTAAAAACATAATGAAATATTTAGCAAATCCTCCAGTCCTTAAAATCACGTTTTAGTTCTTTATTTATGCAAATTTTCTTGTAATAGTGCATCATATACTTTAGTAGTGTAACATAGAACAACATCATTTGTATGCAGGTTCCGTCGCCGAGACGGAGCGGCCACCCGCAGGCGCCGCGCCCGCACAATATATATGAAGAACAAGTCGAAGAATACGACCGTCCAACAGCTGGTCTTTTCGCCAGCAACTCCATTATGAAATGCGATGAAGTATGTAATAGTGTAAGCGGTGATTAAATAGTGTAATTCCTAGACAATTAGTGTAATTGACGGCAATTTATAATACAAAATGTCAGCTGCATAATGTCGTCATCCAAATATGTGAAGACGTTCAACCGTTATCTTCACTACCAGAGGTGCCGGCGGCGGGGGCACTGGTGGCGATGACGGTAACAGACGTCCCGGCAAAAAAGGAGGCAGCGAAAACCGAGGCGGAGGAACCGGACGCGACGGGGGCACCTTTGGTGTCGACGGTGGAGGAAAACGAAGCTGCGGGGTCGGCAGATGAGGAGGAAAATGTGGCGGCGGCAGCGACGGCGGAGGAGGAAGAAAAGGAGGAGGCGGTCTCGGCGGCGGCGGAGGAGGCCGTGGAGGAGGCGGCCGCGTAGGAAAAGGTGGAGGTGGCAGCAGCGGTGGCGGAGGAGGAGGCGGCCGCGAAGGAAAAGGTGGAGGCGGGGACAACGGCAGTGGAGGAGGAGGAAAAGAAGGCGGCGGCGGAGGAGGCCGCGAAGGAGGCGGTCCCGGAGGAAAAGGTGGAGGCGGCGGCAGTGGCGGCAAAGGAGGAGGCGGCCGTGGAGGAAAAGGTGGAGGCGGCGGGAGCGACGACGGAGGAGGAGGGGAAAAAGGAGAAGGCGACGGTAGCGGCAGCGGCGGCGGAGGAGGAAGGAAAGGAGGTGGCGGCGGTGGCGACGCTAGCCGAGGAAAAGGAGTTTGAGTTAGTGGTGGCGGCGGTTGCACCGGAGCCATCGGCGATACCCACTAAGACGACTCGCGCAGCTAAACGTGTAGGTTTATGTTACACTGATACTTCTTAAATAATGCAATATTTTTCTATTTGTGTAATGTTATCTTGTTTGTTGCACTATTTTAAATTCCTTTCTACAGGCGATTGTAAAAATCGACAAGCCCCGCCCGAAGAGACGCTTGAAGAGTCAGTCGACAGCGAGAAAGGCGCCTACACAAACAGCAAAGTCTGCCATGCAGGAACCCAGCATTATAGTGGTTTGTAAACATTGCAATGATACATTTAAGTAATGCGATACAGCTTATAATAGTAGAAGTAAGTGCAGCAATGGTGTAATTCCCTGAGTGTCTCACTCTTTCATTGATTTCTAAACAACCCCCAATAATTATCGACATCCACCCTCGGAAGAAACATCAAAAAAATAAAAGGGCAAAAAACTCAAATTAAAGGTCGCAAAATTGTTAGCGCCCCGGGATTTAAAGTACTATGGCAAGGGAAAGATACAAAAGGAGGCTCATGAGCGAATTGAAAATTTCCTGACAAGCACCACCACCGATGCGTTAAGAGTGCATTCGAAAAACATTGATGTCAGGCGGAGTGACTTCGTTGACCTAACAAGTCACATGGCTTTTGTCAGCTCCGATGTTATTGACGCCAACCAGCATATACTGGAGGAGGCGGAAGGCCACAGGTGCATATTCTCTACGACTTTTCTTTATTAGACCATAGGGACTGCAATTTCGGCCAACATGTTTTTGCACGATTTCACCGAGGGGGTGATTAATGAGGCGAAGTACTGGTTCATCCCGCTCTTCGACTTCGAACACTGGCATTTGCTGGCGGTTGATCTCCAAGACGGGAAGTACCTCCACTTATTTTCTATTAAAAATTCTAAATACAACGCTGGGTTTGAAAAAGTGATAAGTATTTCCTTAATAGTTTAATATTGTGCCAAGATTACCCTGTTATATTTCTAATTAGTGCAACGTTTTCTTATACAGTGTGATTTCATAGGAAATTTTTTGCAAAATAAATTTTTCGATTTATTTCGGCATTGCGAGACCCGTCTCGTCGACTGGAAGAAGATCAACATAGAAGACATCCCGATGCAAGATCAGTCAAATGACTGCGGAATCTTCATTTTAGCATACGAAGAATACTTGCAGAAGGGGTGGAACTTGGACTTTTCCCAGAAGAATATGACGAGGAAACGCGGCGAGATAGCAGCAGAATTGTTGCGCCTTTTTTACTCGTAATGATTCGAGGCTGATTCGATTAACAATTCTTTAATTTGTATTGTCATTTTTTTCACATTTGATCATTCGGTGTAAATATTAAAATTCTCATTACATTTGTTATAAATAAATTATTCAAAATTTACTTGTAATGGTGTAACAAATCAAGTATCGGCGCATATAATATCTAAGTAGTGTAAGCTTGTATATTTGTTAAGCAAAGTAGCAAAGTTGTAATGAATGTTGAACTGTTGTGGTCCTCGTTACACAATTTACAAAGACCATCGAATTGTTATCCTCCTGTTTACACTATTACTCAAAAAGTCTTGAACAATAATCGTCTACATTACATTATTACTAATGAGTCTTGAATTATTAAAATATGGGCGGAGAATTTTTCGCTGTTTCCTGTGGTGCGACTGCAGATGTTGTCGCGTGCGGCTGGTTTGCTCTGGCCAGAGGAGGGTTCTTGCATGACCTTTTGTTGTGCCCCCACCTTTGGCAATTCCCGCATTGCTTCTTTATCAAGCCGTTGGAAATGGACTCTCTCTGCGCAACCTTCCTTCTCCCCGGTTGTATGCGCACGTTTGGTGGCCGCGGCGGAATGACGTTACTTGGTATTTCAGGCCAATGCTCTTTGCTTCTGGTGGGGGGTACGTAGTCATTGTAGGTTGCATGATAAGTCGAGGTCTTGAACCAGTCCTTGACAAAATCATACGGATCCCGCAGCCTACATGAAATTGCTCCTATAGTGTGATTACATGGGATGCCGTCAATGTCCTAATGCTTGTAGAAACATGTCATCTTTAAAAGATCCACAACCTCCGTACTGTCGGGCGCAATTAACTGAAAAACAACAAGTCTATCATGCTCCAAGCCCGCCTATTTGGTATGATTCGGGCACGCCAACAGACCGCCGAACGGACAGGGTTTAGCCTGTGTAATATACCGAAACCTCTGTAGGCTGCGTCGAGCTTTAGTCGAATTGACCAAAGTTTGGTGAGTGAAATGGTTGGACAAAGTCCGTTTGACATTCCAACAAAGTTGGAAGAGTTAAAGTTGAGTTCCAAGTATGATAGAAGGGTTTTAGCATTGCTCGGCACAAATTGGAGCCGAGTACTGCCCAAACTGCAGTCTGGGCACTGCTTAACCGGTGAAGCACCAAGACAGTACCGATACCAGGCAGGCCACCCGAGAAGCTAGCTCTCAGGTTTGGGCAGTTGAACAGGGGCGTACCGGTGAAGCCCACTTGCATACTGGTACGCAGTGCTACGAACAGCAGGCTGGGTCTGCTGCAAATAAAAAGAGTTGGAGGGTTTATTTGCTATTGTGGCAGCCTATAAAAATACCCAACCCCTCCTCTCTTGTTCACAGCAGGGAGCACTCCTTCCTCTCTCATTTTTCTCCCTCTCTCTCTAGGTACTCTCTACCAATGTAGTTTAGAGAGGATTTGAAGGCGGATTTGGAGGAGAAGAAAGCAAGTGGAGCATCTTCTTTTTCTTCTCCTTTGGCTCAAGAAAAGGAAGCTTTTAGAGATAAGCTTTATGAGCTCTCATGGTAGATGTCTAGGGCTTGGTTCAAATGACCTAGAAATGATTTTAGTTGGATCTTTAGATGCTATTAAGCTTGTTTTTACTTATCTTCAAGATCCATTTGGTGCTTATGCCATAGGGCATTGTTAGGGCACCAAAATTGGGGTTTTTGCCCTAGATTGGTTTAAATGTAAATTAACCATGTAGAAACCAAATTGAAGGTATTTCCGTCGCGTTGGTGGACTCGGTTCGACGATCCGACAAGTCTACACCAAGGAATTAGAAAAAAAGCCTATTTTGGTTTCGTTTTGCCGCAGGCGAGAGAATAGACGGCTAAAAATCACGAAACTCGAACCGTGGCATCCTAGTAACCATACGAGGTGGGTTGTGCTTCACCGAAGTGATTAGGTCACTTTCAAGTCAAAGTGAAGTATGATTGTCGTTGATGCATGTGTAGTTGTTAGGTTGTATATGATAATATGAATGCGTAAATCATATTGTGCTTGATGTTGTTATCTACCATGAGATGTTATATAAGTGCATAAAGTAGAGGCTAAAGAATGCATGTGACAGGTACAAATGAATGCATGAGATATATGTTAGAAAAATGCATGAGCTAGATGCCAAATAACATGTATGACATAGATGTTATATAAATGCCTGATTGAGATGCTAATAATGAATGCATAAGATATATGCTAATGAATGTATAAGATATATGCTAGTCAAGAATGCATGAGGTATATTGATTACCATTGAATGATAAGGACATCGGCATGAGTAAGCATATAAGATATGTATGCTTAGATATGAATGTGAACTAAGATCGATGAACTCTAAGTAGAGTAAAGAACTCGATAAGTGTGGCATGTCAAGTATGATTCCTAGGTATAGACAACTAGGAAAAGAAGAACATGAGTGGCATTAAACCTAGAGTTAAGTAAACCTAGGTTATGAGTATAGTGGAATTGAACCTAGAGTTAAATAAACCTAGGTTATGAGACGAGTGGCATTCAACCTAGAGTCAAATTGACCTAGGATAGAAATGACATTGGACCTAGTGTTATAGAACCTAGGCTATGAACATAGTGATATTAGACCTAATGTATTAAACTTAGGTTGAGTAATGGTTTGGATCTAGATAGGTCGACACTATAGTGTGAGACCAACCCTTGAGCTATGGAAAGTGGATTCCGGAATCCCTGCTGCGAGTATAGCGGCTGCTAGTGCAGCATGTTAGCTCGATAGTTTCTGGCCGCGGGTGTATGTGGCATGTTCCTCTCCCACCGGAAGAACTTCGAGAATTGTGATTAAGCAAGATTCTTGGCCGTGGGTGTATATGGCATTTTCCTCTCCCACTGGAAGAATCTTTGAGCGCTAGAGTGTATGTGGCATGTTCCTCTTTCTATCGGGGATCTCGGGTGCGGGTGTATGCGGCATGTTCCTCTCCCACTGGGGGATCCTTGACCACGAGTGTACGCAGCTCTGAGCGACCCGTTGGGCGATGTGGTTTGTGGATTGAGTGCCGAGGTGTATGTGAGAGTTCCTTCACCTCGAGCGCGACAGAGCGCGGATTATCCGCAGTTGGCTGACTCAAGACCGAGTCGAGTGGCATAGTTGCCTAAGGTAAAAGTAACCTTAGGGAAGAATGACAAAGAATAGAGAGCAGCGATTGAGCATAACATGGCTAAAGTGTGAGTATCCTTAGTAAAGAATAAAAAATTATTAACAATAAAGAATGGCTAATAGTAAAGAATGGCTAAAAGCAAAGAATGGCTAGGAATAAAGAGTAGAATCAATTAATCTACTTGCATAAGTTGCATGATTTGCATAGCTGCATGTTGTGAGGCATGAACATGAATTATATAATGTTATATGTATACACTACAACAAAAATGATTTTTAGTGGCGATTTTTTGGTGGCAACAAGCACTGTCGCCACCAATGTATTTAATATGGTGGCGACATTTATTTGTCACCGCTAATGCAAAGGAAATGGCGGCGACATATAATAGTCGCCACCGATACTAAAAATATAGCGGTGACAACGCGTCGCTGGTAAAAAAATAGAGTATCAGTGGCGATAATTGTTGCCACGATAGCGCGCCAACTTCCCTCCTTTTTTTTCAGCACTCACAAACCTCTAACTCTAGCCCTAACCCTAACCCACTCGACCACGCCCCTCCCCAGCGTTCGAAAGCTCCGAGCTCCGATCCCCCATCCCCCGAGCTCGAGCTCTCCCCCTCTCCGTCACCTCTACTCATGGCCCCTCCCCTTTTCTCCGCGTCTTCTCCAAGCTCCGATCACCCCTGATCTTCTCGGCCTCGTGTGCTTCGAGGAGATCTGGCGTCGCCCTCGGCCTCCTCTTCCATGAGTGCGGCAGCGGCGGCGCTCCGAGGTGGTCCTCTCTCGATAAAGATCTATGGGCTCTCCGTGGAGCTTTTTTTTGTGCTCTATTTTGATCTCGTGGATTTGTAGTTATCCACTCTGTTCTTGGTGTAAATTAATTCCTGAGATTACGTGTCAAATTTATCCCAACGTTGGCAAAACAAAACTATTTTTTAAATCTTGATGTGGCTTTGATCTAATTCCTGTGGATTCGGCTTCTTCCGTGGCGGACTTCAATCTAATTCCTGTGGATTCGGCTTCTCCCCACCGCAGGAGCTCTCACAGAGCTTCGCCAAGAGGAACCCTAAGCCCGGTGCAGATCTTGATTGCGAAATTGTGGATCCTAGGGTTTTGAAGAATGGTCTGCTCTGCGGCAGCTGCAGCGGCAGAGGCGGAGGCGGTGGATCCTAGGGTTTTAAGAAAAAAATAAAATCTTTTGGGTGGGTAGCTAAGGATCCTTCTGGGTTTCTTTCGCCTTACAGGTTCAGTCGAAGGTGTGGCCACGCCACCTAATGAGGAGTTCAATGTTCCTTTCTTGTACGCATGCTAATTCTTAGTGATATATTCATACTTCCTCAATATCTGGATTTTGCTCGCTTACGAGTTTAAATCACTTTTAAGAGCTCCTTTTAGTTGTTTGTTCCTGCTATAGTTCAGACATCTCTGTACTTATACAAGCTTTTTTATTGGAAGAACTACTGGTTACTAATTATTGCTAGAAATTGCGCATGATTCTTTAGTTGACAGCCAAATGATAGGCTCTTTGAGAACCAAAAAAGAGAACCGATATATTAGATATCACTAAAAGTGACAATCATAAATTTCTTTCATTTAATGGTACACTAATTATGATGTATTTTTCATGGGAGAAATGTGTTAATCTTCGTGAAGTGAAGGTGAGTAGATGGTTGAAATAGTTGACATTTTACTGTTACACTTGTCCAAGTCCTTTTTCTAAGTTTTATTTTTTGTGTGAAGTCACTACGATGGATGAAACATCCAAATATTGTGAAACTCAAGGAGATCATAAGAGAGAACAATACATTATACATTGTATTTGAATATATGGTATGGTTTCATAATGTGAGTTAAATAATCAGTTCCTAGACAATCTGACAGCCTAAACTCTGTTTCTTAATTATTTAGGAATGCAATCTTTACCAGCTTTATGAAAGATAGAGGCAAGGTGTTTTCTGAGGTTGAAGTCCGTAATTGGTGCTTTCAGATATATCAGGGCCTTGCTTACATGCACCAACGGGGCTATTTTCACCGTGACCTTATGCCTGGTAACCGCTTCCTTAGTGTCGTAAATTTGCTATTTGGGTAATAGTTTGCACTTCATGTTATATCTTATTATCTGTTTGGACACGGATATTTGTCAATATCGTTTGAGGTTCCCATAATGGGTAAATTCCATGTGCTTTTTTTTTTAAGTGACACCATCCTACAGTTGGCTGATCTTTATATTTTTGTTACTCTTTTTTATGACCAGTTGCATCCTTGTCTCCTTTGGATGTTGTGAATAAAATATGTATGACCTATACCTCTGATTTTGTGCTTTCAATTTGTCACACTGCCTAATTGTTGGTTAGTAGCGACTTTCAATATTTATGCACCAACAAAATTTCAGTACTGGTTATAGGAAACCCTTGGTTATATTTTTAAACTATCTGATATTTAAGTATTGCCCATGACAATACTGCTTATGTTTACGAAAGTATTTTTTACAAAATTTTCTTCAGAGAACTTGTTGGTTAGCAAGGAAGTCATAAAGATTGCAGACTTTGGACTTGCTAAGGAAGTTTCTTCAGATCCGCCGTACACAGAATATGTCTCGACACAGTGGTGGGTACACACTTTTGTCATCTTTTTATTCATTTCCAATTTTATTGAATTTTCATTTGCATAGAGATCTTATTGGCTTTAAGCTTTGTTTCACTCATTGGTCTTGTGAGGCTTTTAAGAATAGGAATCCCTAAATCGAAAGCTGTCATCTTTCTCCTTGTCTAGAACTGTTTCCGCCTAATTAGCAACAAAGAATGTAGACTACCATACCTGACCCCCTGTTGGCTACTAGTTTTTGATCGGAAATTTGGCACAAATTTAATTGTTGAGATTCTATTGGCTAGTTGTAAAAGTTTTGAGAAAAGGTTTCAGATCGTGATACGTTTGAAATCTTTTAGGTATCGAGCTCCTGATGTCTTGCTTCAATCTTCCATTTATGACTCTGCTGTTGGTAAGTGATAATTAAAATTTGTGCTCAGTGGTAGGGTTAGACTAATGTACCAATCATTAGCATTTATGGTTATTATGTTCTGTGCCATGTTGCAGATATGTGGGCAATGGGTGCGATCATGGCTGAGCTATTCACTCTCCGTCCTCTTTTTCCTGGTTCAAAGTACACACAAGACCACACCATATTTTTTATAGCTAAATTAAATGCCCCTTTTCTTATGTTTTGTGTGCCAATAAAGAAAAACTGACAATGAAAATTTCAGGCTTTGTATGATATTGTTGCCATCTTTTTTATTTCAAAACAAAATGTAGTTGCTTATAATCTATACGCCTATGGGTTGTTTGGCTACAACAAACAAAAACTTAGTTGTTGCTATTTTCACTTCTTTATTTTTTGAAGATGTTTTCAGCATCTGACCAGGTTGTGTTGGAACCCTAGCAAACTGTGACCAGAATAGGGAAGTCCTTCTCTAGCCCATTCAACTACATAAGATTTTTGCTTATTAAAAAAAAATAAAAAAATTACCAAACTCCTAAAGTTTGCCCATATAGTGGGCTAGCTAATTGGTAACGGAGCATGAGGAGCTAAAGCAAAACAAGATTAGTCCCGACAATTCCAGTAAAACCCCTGCAGTATACTTTTAGAAGTATAGCACCTTAGTTTTCCAGTTAGATGAAGTTTTTTTTCCTTTTATATTTTTCCATCTTTTTATTTTTTCTTTTTTTTTATTTTTCTAAAATTGCAGTTCCTTATATGTTACTTGATCTCATAGTTTGTGTGAGTTTCTTGTACTTACACTAGCAACATCAGCATAGATAATCTGTGAATTGATATTGTTACCTTCCTAGGAGTGGGATTAGTGATTCATTGCTGATTATGTTACTTCTAATCCTGTCATGCTTTATTGTATTCCTGCAATGAGGATCTTATTTGTTGAACTGATTTTTGTTCCTTCAGTGAAGTGGATGAGAATTACAAAATCTGCACAGTCATTGGAACTCCCGATGTAATTGGTGGTGACAATAGTCGCCACCATAAAACTAGACATAATAATTATCTAAACTGTTGTTGCCGCTAATTATCTAACTTTTCGCGGCGACCGTATGTCGCCGCTAATTATCTAACTTTTCGCGGCGACAAATTATCGCCACCAAGTAGTTTTATCGACGGGGTTTTAGGCAGCGACATGTGGCGACAAATTGTCGCTGCCAAAACATTTTTCGTTGTGACAATTTTGACTATGGTGGCGACATTTGTCGCCACTAAATCTTGTACCTGTAGTAGTGATATCTGTTGGACTAACATGTTTGCAATGCCTCTTTTGAACCTGCTGGGTCGAGCTCTTCCCTTGGGTGGCCGTACCCACTGGAAACTATGGACAATAGTTCTCACCACACGTTATTTTGGGGGATTTTAGGTTCACACGCGAGTGGCGCGGCGGCGCAAGGAGAGGGCGTAGCTCCGTAGATAGCACCCTACCACTTAGACCAGAGATAACTGTACCCTGAGTCAACATAACTTAGGGTTGTGAAAAGGAAAAGAACTAAGTTGTAATAACTATGTTAAATCTGATTGTATTTGGAAGCTAAAGAGAATGAAAATGTAATATGCGATGTAAAATGTATGTGAGTTGAATACTTGTAGTAGCATAGTATTTATTTTTTTGATACCTTCCTTATGCAATCTTTGTTCGAATGCTGTTCCTGGTTGGAACCTCGCGCATTGTATGGATTGTGACACCTTGGACGTACAGCAGAGACTCTGTTCGCGGTAAAGGGAAAACCCTGTCCGTTCGGCGGTCTATTGGCGTGCCCGAATCCGACCAAATGGGCAGGCGCGTGGCGTGACACTCTGTACCGCGGACAAAGTCTCCCCTGTACGTCCAAAGCGTCACAATTCATACAATGCATGAGGTTCCAACCAGGAACAGCATACAACAAAGATTGCATAAGGAAGTTATCAACAACATAAACACAACTATGCTATTACAATCATTCGTTTCAATTCACATTTTACATTACATTAACTAGATTCTTACATCCAAATACAATCCAATTCTTACAATTTTATTACAACTTGGTTCTTTCCATTTTTAACATTCCTAAGTAGCTGACTCAGGGTACTGCTATCTCTGGTCTCGTTGGTAGTGTAACATACTGAACTTTAGCAAATTGCAAGGTTTGAGTGTTTGATCTGTGTTTTAAATTTTTTCAGACATTCTGGAGGGTCGTAGACTATGTTCCGACCTATGGCTCGCATCTCGAGGAGCAAGGTTAAAAGCTTAGCACCAAATCTCTGAAGTGCAGGAAATTGGGCTGCTCTCGGGTTTGCCTCTGCAGGGCTGAGTACCGGTACTGCATTGACCTGGTACTGGAATTGGATCTAGTATCAGTACGGCATCGGGTTGGTACCGGTACCCAGTGCATTTCCTCGTAAACCCGATGTCACGCCCCAATCCCCGCCAATTTGGTCGGGTTCGGGTCACGTCAACAGACGCCGAACGGACAAAGCCTCCCCTGTCCGCCCAAGGCTCTAACAACATGTATAAATAGGCAATCAACAAGAGAATTGCATATATAATACAAGACTTGCGCGAGGGCAAGCAACAACGGAAGCGAAAGCTCTAAGCTAAATATACATCACACATGATATTTGATTTCATTTAAACCAAATTCAAGTAAACAAAACTATTACATTCCATTCAACCATCATATCTTTTTACATTTAGTCATCCACCAAATACATGATTGTTTACAACTTTACATCTCTAATTCAACAAAATAAAGCTGCTACATGTACACCAAAAGGGAAATGACTACAAAATGTAATGCTACTCCGGTGGCCGCTACCTACGGCGCTAAACCCTTGCCTCGGTCCTCCGCCGCCCCGCTCATGTTAGGACCTGTAAGGTTAGTGGTGTGAGAACTACAACGAAGTTTCCAGTGGGCTCGGCATCCGACCTCGCCGACTTACCAACTAGGTCTATCCAGGCATAAGTATTTCAAAGGAGGAAAAGTAACCACTACTAATGCAACTAATACTATGCCTGCAAGAAGGAAGTCAGTAGATATATAATTTCAATGCGAAAATGGAAATGCATGCATGCTCCAATCATAATCAAGCTTTGGCTCTTACCCAATCTTACCGGTTAACTCTGTTAACCCCAATAACTCACAACCCAAAATTCCTTAATAATGGGGGACTCGAACCTCCCTAGGGACCGTCAACTGGTGGGACTTTACCTCGCCCAGTGGTGACCAACTCCGGAGCACACCGCTCGAGGGGTAGCGACCTCCCTCAAGCCAAGACGTAATGTGAGTATCGATCTAATCCCCAACTTGAGGATTCATAGCCACTGGTCACAATATCGATGTCATGGTAGGTCTCTATCTATCCATCCTTGCCACTCTCAAGGCCATATCCGTGATGATGCCATAATTTGGTTAAACTAGATTTAACGGTTTATTTCTCAATGCCAATCTTGTTTCTATGTCAATGTCACCCTTGTTTTCTATTGTCCAAGTCCAACCTCACATTCACACAACTTGAGGGTCCAATCACACATGTCTTCTTGGTTCTATCGTCCACTATATTCAACTACGTTAGAAACATATAAATAAAGTCAAACCAAGTTCTACACGTATCTACCATACTATGCATGAATGGGTATATCTATACATATATGCTCAAGAGTAGAGAAAACAGACATAGAAGGGAATCCAACGATTCCGGCGTGCACCCCCCACCTCTAGTAATCGTGTGGGTGAAGTATATGACGACTCCCGGATTTTACGAAAGCCGCTTCCGCGCCCTATAATCAAAACGGTGCCATATTAGGCCTTTTGTACATGGACTATACTCTATCATTTTCGTAACAACGTGTTTAGGGCACCCCCAATTAGGTTTCCACGGGGTCAATTTGTCCCCGAACAATCCTAGGGCAAAAGTCCCAAATTCAAGCCCTAACATTGTCATTTAGGGTTTTCCCATAAATCGATCCCAACCTTAAGCAAACAATAACTTAGGATCATCTAAGAAGCATCCTAGTAAGGTTTCTAGACCCTTGGAACCAACCCTAGGGCTTCCATGACAAACCCTACCCAACCACCATGAGAGCACTTGAGCTCTCATGGGTTCCATGGAGTTCAAGGCATATAGAAGGCTCCCATGGCCAAAAACAACCCAAAGCTCCAAAACATAGGGATTAAAACCAAGCCCTAGACTCATTTCTGCCAAAAACTCACCTTAGCCCAAGCCCCTCCAAGTCCTTCTTGTAGGAGAGCTTGTAGAACCCACCAAAGCCTCCAAATCCACCTTCCCTTGCTTCTTCTTCTTCTTCTCCAAGCCCTAGAGCAAGAGTTCTAGAGAGAGAAAGAGAGGAAATGGGAGAGAAGGGTGAAAATGGCTGTGGGAGAGAGAGGGGTGTCCACATATAGTGTTGTGACAATTGCATTTAAACCCCTCAACTTGTTTCCCCTTGATCTGCCCAGACTGGGCGTTTTTCGCCTTCGGGGACCGGTCTCCCCGACCAGGGACCGGTTCCCGAACGTGGGTGTTCCAGGACTTAGCCAAATTTTTGGGTTTTTCGGCTGTTGCGCAGCGAGGGATCGGTCTGCCCCTTCAGGGACCGGTCTCCCGAGGACCGGTCTCACCACCAGGGACCGGTTGCCTCAGGATTTCCTGGCAGGCTACGCGTACGGGGACCGATCTCTCTTTCAGGGACCGGTCCCCGAGAGCACAAAATCTGGGACTTAACCAGATTTTCTGATTCTCTCTTTCGGGTCCCTTTTTGCTTCTCCTATGAGCCCTAATGTGCTCAGGGTCCATTCTAACTCATTCAATTCCGCGTTCCGCTCGTTTTGACGGAACTCGGCACGATTTACAAGGGATGTGGTATGTTACACCCGAGGCTCGGGTTTGCGCAGTCTGCTGCCTGGTACCGGTACTCTTTCCTGCATACCGGTACACAGTGCAGGTGCAGACTGCACGTTGTTGAGGGGTGTTTTTGAAATTGTAGCAATTCTATTTAACCCTCCCACAGTCTTTGGAGAGCTCTTTTGAGCCCTAAACCGTGGACAGCCCAAGTAGGACTCCTCTCCCTTGATTTCCTTTCATTTCTTGAGGATTTTGCTTGGTTTGATCTCTTCTCTTTGCTCCTTTTTGCTTCATATTGGAATTTCACCATTGGAGAAGCTTTGGATTAGTGATTGGAGCTTGTTAGAGGAAGGATCTTCAACCCTAGCACCTTTCAAGCTTGGTTTGGAGCTTGTGAAGATGTTAGTACCTTAGATTTTCTCTTTAGATCACGTTTCTTGTGGATTTTGAGATGAAACCCTAGAAATGAGAAATCTAGGGTTTATTTGGGGATTTTTGTTTTGTAGCTTTTGGAGCTTATTTGATTGGTTTAGAACCTTCATTTAGGTTGGATTAGAAGTGTTCTAACCTCCATTTGGGATTTAAGAGGGTTTTTCCAACATTTAGGTGAGTTTTGACCCTTTTATTAGGTTGGTTAAAGATGAACACTTTGGGTGTTCGTTTGTTTCGTCTAACCCTCTTAGAATTTTCTTTAGGAAATTAGGAGTCTAGTGGACATCTTCGTTGGCGCAAACGAAGAGGATTAGAGGAGTTCTTGGTGGGTTTGACCTCACCGAAATGGGTGAACTCCCTCTATGCTATTTTCTTTATTGTAAAATAAAAGTTCATGCATATTCATGCAAGATAGAGCATTTGTGAATTTTAGACTACTTAAAAGGCATGTATTATGTATCATGAGATTTCATCTCTATATAGTAGGAAAATTTGTGCATAGTACTCAATTCATGCACGATAGAACATTTGTGAATTTTAGACTACTTAAAAGGCATGTATTATGTATCATGAGATTTCGTCTCTATATAGTAGGAAAATTTGTGCATAGTACTCATGCTAGTATATGGTATTCTCATGATGTGTTGAAATCAAGTTTTTTGTAAATAACTGACATGCATATACTTGCTTATGAACAATGGACATATGCTAAGTATAGTAGAAAACTTAATGTCATAAAAAATAAAGTGGCATTGAACTTGGAGTATGTGTGGATTTAGTAAGCTACAATGTCATAAAGGGGCATTGAGCTTGGATTATGCTTGGGCTTGGTAACTATAATGTCATAAAGTGGCATTGGACTTAGCGGATGGTTAAACCTTCACAATGGAACATAGAACTAGACCTTCGGGTTGCTAGTGAATATTACCATGTTAGAGACATGATGACTGAGTTCTTGAGATAATGACTATGCTTATTTGCCATTTGTGCTTATTCGCATATGCTTGTGAGGGTCGCTCCCCACAAGCTGGCACTCCGGAGTTGGCCTTCGCGACATATGCTCGCTCGTGCGGTTTTGGGTAGCCTACTGGGCCGAGTGGGATAGACTCATTTCTAGAGTGGGAATGTTGGAGCTATCACGGGCAATTAGACGGCACAAGCTGGACTACCTTGTGTAGGTCCGTAATTGGAAATGAAAATTAACATATAATCATACAAGCGGCAATTACTACTTGATAGTAGGTAATGGTTCGGCATGCTTATTGCATAGTAGTATACTTGTTGGACTTGCTTATTGTATAGTAGTATACTTGACAGACTTGCTTATTGCATAGTAGTATACTTGTTGGACATATTTGGAGCATATTAGTGTTCTCTCTGGATATACTCATACGTGATGAACTAGTAACATTACATGTTTAATATCATGCCAAATTTGAGGCATAGTAGCATTGCATTTTAATACTTGCTAAACATACATGTTGTATATTTTAGTTTCATGCTTCTACTTATACCTCTTTAGCCCAGTGGAGTATTTCGCTGAGGTCAGCGGTTTGCCCACTGGGAACTATTGTTTAATAGTTCTCACGCTCTCTGTTTGTTATTTTATTTCAGAGCCTTCCACGCCGAGAGAGGCTCGGGATCACGGCAAGAGTATTGCCTCTAGCTAGTTGTGAGGAGCTTCGCTATTAGGTGGTTTACCTCTCCTTTTGTTTTATTTGGAGAGGTTCAGAGTTTGTACCTTATGTAGAGACCACCATTTTTGTATAGCTTGCCATGATCTCAAGCCGGGCATGATGCGATTTGGGTGATTGTGGACCGATTGACGAAGTCGGCTTATTTCTTGTCGATTCATACCACGTGATCCGGAGACAAGTTGGCTCAAGTATATCTCGACGAGATGTGAGACTTCATGGGGTTCCGATGTCTATTGTATCGGATCGAGATGCTAGGTTCACATCTTATTTTTTGAAGAGCTTACAAGACGCTTTGGGCACACGGCTCGACTTTAGTACGGCATTTCATCCTCAATGTGACGACCAATCGGAGAGAACAATACAAATCCTTGAGGACATGTTTCGAGCGTGTGTACTTGATTACAAGGGCGGATGGCACGATTATTTGCCGATGGCGGAATTCGCATACAACAATAGCTACGAAGAAAGTATCGCGATAGCGCTATTCAAGGCCCTTTATGGAAAGAAGTGTCGCTCTCCTATTCATTAGAGCGATGTGAGCGAGAGAATTACTCTTAGTCCGGATGTAGTGCGGAAGGCGTAGGAGAAAGTTTGCCTTGCACGCCAACGACTTACGACGGCGCAATTTCAGCAAAAGAGTTATGCCGATAAACGTAGAAAGGATTTAGAATTCACGGTTGGAGACCGCTTATTTTTGAAGGTAGCTCCTATGCGAGGTGTGAAGCAATTTGGAGTCCGTGGAAAGCTAAGTCCCCGGTATGTTGGACTGTTTGAGATATTGGAGCGGGTTGGTGCGGTGGCATACAAGCTTGCATTACCACCGAGGCTTGCGGGAGTTCACAATGTATTTCACGTATCAAATCTCCGCAAGTATATCCGCAATTCATCTCATGTGCTTGAATATGAAGCGGTGGAATTGAGCGAGGATATGACTTATGAGGAATATCCAGTGTGTATTCTCGATCGAGAGGAAAGGAAGTTGCGAAGTCGCACAATCCCCTACGTTAAAGTCCAGTGGAGCAATCATATAGTGCGTGAAGCCACTTGGGAGCTTGAGGAGACAATGCGAAAGATGCATCCTCACTTATTCGAGTCGACGAGTTGAGGTATGTGTTTAGTTTCGCGGACGAAACTATTTTTAAGGGGTAGAGAATGTAATATACCAAAACTTCGGTAGATTATATCGAACTTTAGTCAAATTGACCAAAGTGTGCAAGAGAAATAGTTGGACAAAGTCTATTTGACCTTCGAGCAATGTTGGAAGGGTTAAAGTTAAGTTCCAAATGAGCTGGAAGGGTTTTAGCATTGCTCAGAGCGAAATGGAGTCAAGCACTTCCAAAAACCACAGTCTGGGCCTCTGCGTACCGGTGACAGCCCCGATGCGTACCGGTACCAGGTAGGCAACCCGAGAACAGTAGCTCTCGGGTTTGGCCTCTGCGGTGCAGCGTACCGGTGACACCCCTGGTGCGTACCGGTACCCTGCAGCAACCCGAGAAACAACAGCTCTCGGGTTTGGGCAGTTGAACAGAGGCGTACCGATAACGCCCACCCGCGTACCGGCATGCAGTGCTGCCAACAGCAGCTGCAGTTTGTTGCAAATAATAAGAGTGGGAGCGTTTATTTGCTATTGTGGTAGCTTATAAAAATACCCCAACCTCTTCTCTCTCATTCACAGCAGTGAGAACACCTTCCTCTCTCATTTCTCTCCCTCTCTCTCTAGAAACTTTCTCCTAAGGTGGAAAGAAGGAGAATAGAGGAGATTTGAAGGTGGATTTGGAGCTTTGGAGGATCTAGAGCTCTCCTACAAGGTGTAGCTTGGTGAGCTTTTGGGCTAAGGTGAGGTTTCTTGTAAGATCTTGTTTAGGATTTGGTTTTATACCCTAGAACACTTGGATTTGATCTTCTTACATGAAGGAAAACCTAGTAGAGACCTTGGAACGTCATGAAACTCCACGTTGTTCATAAGCTCTCATGGTAGAATCCTAGGGTTTGTTTTAAATGCCCTAAGAATGGTTTAAGTGACCTAGAAATGGTTTTAGATAGATCTCTAGGTGAAATTAAGCTTCTTTTTGCTTATCTCAAAGATCACTATGGTGTACTTGGTTGTAGGGCTTTGTTAGGGTACCAAAATTGGGGCTTTTGCTATAGATGAGTTTAAATGTAAATTGACCTTATAGAAACCTAATTGAAGGTATTTCCGACACGTTGGGAGATTCGGTTCGAAGATCCGACGAGTATACGCGAAGATATTGAAGAAAAAGCCTATTTTGGTTTCGTTTTCCACACTCAGAAGAAATAAGCGCCCAAAAATTATGAGAATTGAACCGTAGCACCTTTATAACCATACGAGGTGGGTGGTGCTTTCCGAAATTCTCGAATTTTCTTTTATGTCTAAAGTGTCATTTTTTAGCATATGTATATATAGTATCTTCATGCATTGTAGGGTTGATTTGAGATATGTTATTTGCATGCTTGTAGTATAAAGATGCAATCGAGATGTTGAACAAAAGTGTAAACCCTATATATGTGTGAAATGTGACAAGAACATAGTTGAGGCAAAATATAAAGAACCTAGTGACATTGAGAACAAATGACATTATGACATCAAAAGTAGTGTGACATCAATGAGTTTTGAATGCTAGTGTTACAAGAGTGGCATTAATAAGTATATTGAATGCTAGAGATGAACAACTAGTGTGTGGCCTTAGTGAGTCAAGAATGCATGTGATTGAGTATAAAGAACATATAGTGTATGTGGCACTAATGAGAGTTACAGAATGCAAAAAGATGAGTTAATGGACATCATGACAAATGTGACATAACATCCTCATAGTTGAGGCATCCTTATAGTTAAGGAACGAATTAAGCATAATATCCTTATAGTTAATGATCGGATTGAACTTGACATCCTTATAGTTAAAGATTGGATCATACTCGCCTTTAAGTTTTGGCTTGAGGGTAGTAGCTCCCCCTCGAGCGATGAGCTCCGGAGTTGTCATCAACTGGGTTGATCGTATAAGCCTTCCCAGTAGACGGTACCATCGGGAGGCAGCTTAGGGCCTGACAAAGAGGGATTTGAGTTTGTGAGTTGTAGGCAAACCTACGGGTTGGCCATGAGATTGGATAATTGAATTGGGATCTTGCATTCATTATGAGCATTTCTAATTGAGCATTCTTATTGTTATATCTTGTTCAGTTATATTAGTTGCATTTGTTTAGTTGGTTACTATCTATCTGTTCATTCTTCTATTATGCCTGATTTAGACCTAGTGGGAAAGTGGGCGAGGTCGGCGGCCGAACCCACTAGGAACTTTGTTGTAGTTCTCACCCCACTATTTTCTACAAAGCGGGAACCGAGTGAGCTGGCAGACGATCGCGGTAAGGGTATCGCGCCATAGCTAGTGACCACCCGAGTTGGTTTCTCTTTTTTGCTTAGTTTCATACCCTCTATGTCATCCTTTTGTATTTGATGATTCTAGTATAATGAATGATGTAAAGAGAGCTTATGTCTAAATGTAAAAGCTTAAGTTTTTGGATGAAAACCTATTATGTAATTTTGGGAGATCATGTGATGTAAAAAGAAATGATGAAAAGAATGTAAATGTAACATGTGGTTGAATGCATGTATGTGATTAAAAGATAATTATTGTACTTGTATGAATGTTTAGTTTAGTACTTTCACTTTTGGCTATTGCTTGCTCTCGTGCAAGCCATATATATCTTTGTTCTGCTGTATAGAATTCATATATACATGATTTATACTTATATAGAGCCTTGGGCGGATATGGGAGGTGCTGTCCGTTCGGCGTCTATTCGACGTACCCGAACCGACCAAATAGGCGGGCTCGGGGCATGACACTCTTCGTAATTAATTCCCTTCCAAACCAGGTTAACGGATTCAAATCCGAATGTGCCAGTCGTTTACACTCTTCTTCCTCTCGGCTCCTCGCCGCTTTCAAAGAGGTTTCCGTTCTCTCTCGTCCCCTCCCATGGCGACGACCACTCTCCCAAAATCTGGCGCCGTCTCCAAGGGATACAACTTCGCCTCCACTTGGGAGCCTATGATCCATCTCCAGAACCCTAATCTCTCCTCCCTTACCCCTAACCTTTCCAGGATACGCAACTCGATGTGATCAGATCTACTAGTTTTTCCTCTCTCCAATCACTAGATCTTGTTCTCATATGCTGTTTGATTCCGATTTTGTAGAATGCGCTGCTCACGGATCAGTAGAAAGCGGCGAACTTGGCGCTCTCCCACGCCGTTGCGGAGCGGCCGTTTCCGCCGAATCTGGTGAGTGATTTGAGGCCTTTTTGATGATCTTATTAGGTTGATTTGTTTGATCTTGGATGCACATTGTGTTGATCTAGCTGGTTCGATCTGATGATCTTTTATTGGCTATGTTGCAGTTTCAGAAGGAGATCTCGGTGAAGAGCGGCGAGTTATCGGTTTCGATAGAAGATTCTACTTTCGAAAAGGCCGGGCAGATAGATGCTGTTTTGGGCCTGCTCGCGTTCGACTCACATTTGGCTCGATATTCGGCTCGCTCGAGCTCGACTCGAAATTAAATGAGCCGAGGTTGAACAAAAGAAAAAGTTCGAAATTCATTTCAAGTTGAGCTTGAATGTTACTCGGCTCGTTCGAATTAGGCTCGAAAAGCTCGAATATATATATATATATATATACTAGTGTAGGCCCGCGCTTCGCGGTGGATCGATAATATTTCAGATATTTAGCCAATCAATATATTTAATTATTAAACTTTTAAAATTTTAAGAAAATATAACAAAAAATACAAAAAAAAAATAATATAATCTTTTATACATTATAAAAACTAATCTTTTTATTAATATTTTGTAACTTTCATTATTTGTGGAATTATAGTTTTCTTATTACCCACTTAAATATTTAATCAAACGTAATAGTTTTTTTGAGGACTTATTCTAAATCAACAAATATATAAAATTGTCTTTACTTTGTTAAAATTGATTTGAGAAAGACAAAATTATTATATGCATTTGATGTATATTAATACACCATATACCACAATTTATATTAAAAAACTATTTTTTAATATCAAAACTTAATTAAATATATCTAATCTACAAACTGTAAATAAATTAAATATATTTATTTAATTAAATTTTAATGCCATGTAGAGAATACTTAATAAAATATACTCATAATTTCCAGAAAGAAGAAATTTTTGCTTGCACCGGATATATACTAATATTTCATACACCGCACCGACTCTCCCTAAAGCAAGTGGCAAAGGGCTTAGTGGTTGGTACCTGAGGTCCCAAGTTCGAATCCTAGTTGATTCACGTTTTCATAGTGTGCTATCTATCTCTCAAAAAAAAAAAAAATTTCATACACCGCAAAAATATATTAAATGATTGATAAAATATCTAATAAGTAGTATTGTAAATGTAAAATAAAATAACTATATAGTATATATAATTTAAATATGTATTGCACTATAGGAATATTTGATATATATTTTATAATCGGTTTACGGTACAATGGATGCATCCAAAATTCCTATTAGCTATGTAGCAAAACTCTTATTGGTGCGAGTAAGGGCCAACATCATTATAGCCGAAAGAAGATAGTAAAAAAAAAGTGAAAATAGTGAATAACAAAAATGAAAAAAAAAAAAACAAAAACAAAAGCAGAAGCAAAAAAGAAAAAGAAGAAAAGAAGCAACAAAGAAAAAGACAGTCCAAGATAAAGATAAGATCTTAAGCAGCAATAGATCAGTAGAAGAACACTTAATAGCAAGTAGCAAAATGTAAATAGTCAGAAAAAATTTAAGAAAAAAGGAAAAGCCTACACCAAAAAGTTGTGAATATAATAACTTGAAACCGTATAGGCAACCAATAAATAAGGAAGAACACATCTATAAATTATGCAAAATGAGCAGAAGCAACAAAGAGCAGAAGAGGAAGAGGAAAAGTAGGAGGCAAGAAAGGAGCAAATTTATAAGTTTGAGGACCAAAATATAAATTGCATGAGTTCACAAACTAATAAACTATTTATCATAGATTTTATCTTCATTTACCTAATTGATCCAAACCATCCCACAGTTCTTTGTGAAAGCTTGACATTACAATATACTTTTATGAATAAAAGAGTCCTTCCATGTGCCTCCAATTATCATTCGATTAAAATTTGCTGCTTTTGTTTGCCAGAAATAAAGCAGTTAGCATACACGATAAATAAAAGAAATATTCAAACCACCCAATATAGACAATCATCATTCGTTTAAAATTTGCTGCTTTTGTTTGCTAGAAATGAAGCAGTTAGCATACAAGATAAATAAAAGGAATATTCAAACTACCCAATACAAATTTTGTTGCTAGTATTTCTGCAAATTAAAAAGGAACCAATTATATTATACTACTCTCCATTTATACAAAACAAAGATTTCAACACTAAAAAAAAACTTTAAAAATAAAAAATGAATACATTGACATTAAAATTTGCACCCACAGCTACATGAAAAATAAATATATTTGTTGTTTTTTCTTCCCACTCTTTTTCTCAATCTGTACACGACATACTACTTTGGGCCTTAAGGCACCAGCTTGCCTGAAGCAAGTCTGATTGGTTTTTAGCTAAGCGTCATATTCTTTCGGATGAATTTGCAAACAAAATGCGCACAATCAACATGCAGTTGAAGCCTTTATCTAATTGGCCTACTGCGCCAAATTGCTAAAAAATAAAATATAGGGTATTTTGATCCTCTAGGATTCTAAGAATACAAACAGAGCAAACCCGAAGCTTTTTTTCTTCAGTTTTTTTTGACCAACGCCCACCAAAACTGATGACCAGTCCGCAAACAATAGTGAATACTATAGTAACAAAATAGCATTCTTTTCTCCAAGAAATTTTTTTAAAATCCTTGGGTGTCTATACGCAGCACATAACTAATGCTAAAGTACAGAGAATCATATTTTTAATGTTATTTAAATATTATCCTTTCTGCTGTATCAAGTTGATCCACCAAACACTTTAAACAATCCATTTACTCTATATCAAGATTGGACTTATTTGATAGACATATCCCAGCCTTATATTCACATATAGCCATGTTAAGGGGTTGGGGCATCAATCCTAGTTAAGGATTTTATACCACATAGGATAAATCATTTTATACAGAGGAAACAAACCTATATTATTAACAGAGGAAAAGAGGAAGCTATGTTATTAACAGAGGATAAATCATCTCATACTGTGAAAATAGATAAGCATTGTCTTTAACAAATTTAAACTATTATTTAAAAAAACAACACAAAGACAAGGCCTTTTTGCATAAAAAATCCACTTATTTTGGGCTTTTGCAAAATCGGGTCACTTTTTTCGTTTTTGCAGATTCGGTCCGTTTTTTCAGTAAACTGACCAAAATACCCTTATTACTTTTTCTCTTTCCTCTTTCTCTCTCCTCTTCGTTTCTTCCGTTATTTTTTTTTTTCGTTCTTTTTTCGGGCCCGCCGCCGAGCCCCTCCTCCGCCTCCGCAAGCCGAACCCCTCCTCCTCTTCCCCGCCGCCGCCGCCGAGCCCACCCCCACCGTCGTCTCGCCTCTTCTTTCTCTCTCCTCTTTCTCTCTCCTCCTCAAGCCCCTCCTCACCTCCCCGTCGCCCTCCTCAAGCCCGCCGCGAAGCTCCGCGTCCTCCTCCTCCTCCGCCTCCACAAGCCGAACCCGCCGCCGCGCGAAGCTCCGCCGCCGAGCCCCTCCTCCTCTCCCCCGCCGCCGCTGCCGAGTCCACCCCCACCGTCGTCGCCGTCGCCGTCGCCGTCGTCGTCGCCGAGCCCACGTCCCGCCCCTTGCCGACTGCCTCGTCACCCTCCAATCGCCTCGTCACTCCCCTTGCTGAGCCCTCGTCACCCCCACCGTCGTCTCCGTCGCCGTCACCGTCGTCTCCGTTGCCGTCGCCAAGCCCACGCCCCATTAATGGTGTAATGGTGCACCATTGCACCATTACACCATTAATGGTGCACCATTACACCATTAATGGTGTAATGGTGCAATGGTGCACCATTACACTAATGGTGCACCATTACACCATTACACCATGAAATTACACCATTAATGGTGTAATGGTGCACCATTACACTATGAAGAAGAAGAAGAAGCAGCCGCAGCGCGCCCACGTGCCGGCGGGGTGGGCTCGGCGGCAGCGGCGGGGGAGAGGAGGAGGGGTCGCGGGCGGTGGAGAGGAGGGTGAGGAGGGAGGCAACGGTAAAGAAGGAGGGTGAGGAGGGAGGCGACGGTCCGATCCGCCTCTTTTTTTTCGGCGAGAAAAAAAAAAAGAACGACAGAAACGAAGAGGAGAGAGAAAGAGGAAAGAGAAAAAGTAATAAGGGTATTTTGGTCAGTTTGCTGAAAAAGCGGACCGAATCTGCAAAAACGAAAAAGGTGGTCCGGTTTTGCAAAAGTCCAAAATAAGTGGATTTTTTATGCAAATTGGCCCAAAGACAATAGTAGCATCAACAATCAAACCTATATTATTAACAGAGGAAAAGAGGAAGCTAAAAAAAGGGGATGGATGGGAGGGGGAAAAAAATAAACACGATCAGACCAATAATAGATATAGGAAACAAACCCATCAAAATTAGCAAGTACATAAGCAGCAATTGAATAAGTGAACAGAAATAAAGTAAGCACCAAAACAAATAGATTTATATATATAAAAAAAGCATCCACTGTATCGCATCAAAAGCAACTAAAACACCCAAAGTACTCCTTCGCAAGTCTTCTGATTTAACACCTATTTCCTGTGATACTAAGCCCCATAAGACTTGGGATTCCTCCTCAACGCCGCCTCTACTATCTTCACAAATTCCTAATAAAAAACCCTATCTTTATGTAAATTAACCAAGAAGGTACTTAAAACTAGTTCAAAAAACGATCAAAGAAACAGAAACCAAACCACTCTGAGCTCATCCTACGGTCGATTTGACGGCCACAGGATCAGAAACTCCGTTGAGATTGTGCCGAAGAGCGAGCTTTCGATAGTTTCACGCGGTGTAGATCTCGGGGTTGACCTCGAGAAGCTTTCAGCACGCCAAAAGAGCCTCCTTTGAATATCTAAAGAACAACCCAGATGAGGAACCGTCATAAGGTACCCAAATAAGGCACCAAAAATGCGATCAAGAGTTTTTTTTGCTCCATGATCGGATTTGGAGACACTATAATAAAATTGCCTTTTAGCGGCAATTTAATAGCGCGATTATTGGACAGCCGTTAATACTTTTTATTAACTTATGTTTTAGGGCATGTTTGGTTGCCTGCAAGTGAAACAATAAAAGTGGTATTTTTGTGAAGTGGAATTATTTCGGTTGTTTGGATTATAAAAGTAAACATATAAGTGACTTTTAAAAAGTGAACCCGTGAAGTGGATTATAACTAAAATCCACTTTTTTTACTTCGGCAAAAAAAATTCCGAAGTCGTTGAAAGTGGGCCGCCTATTCTACACGACTTACGAATCGCATCCAAAAACCTTCTTCCATACCATCTACAAAAAATAAATAAAATAAATAAAAAATAAAAAAAATCGCGGTATCTTAACAAAAAAAATCAACACATCTTCAAAAAATAACAAAGAGAAAGATGTGCCTTATTCCATACCATCTACAAAAAAAAAATAAAAAAAAACTACTTATCTAAAAAAAATTATTTTATTTTTTCATTTTCTTATATAGAACCAAACAACATAAGTCATAAAAGCT
Source organism: Ananas comosus (assembly GCF_001540865.1). Classification (NCBI taxonomy): domain Eukaryota; kingdom Viridiplantae; phylum Streptophyta; class Magnoliopsida; order Poales; family Bromeliaceae; genus Ananas; species Ananas comosus. Next base: position 9,365,656 of record NC_033627.1, read on the forward strand.
GTATTTTTTTCTTTCCCTTTTTTGAAACCAAACCCTTGAATTCAAAAGTGACTTTTGTAAAAGTCACTTTTCGAAAAGTGACTTTTTTCACTTCGGTTACTTAAGGACAACCAAACATGCCCTTAGCGGCAATTATTTTAAATAGCTGTTAATTTTATATTAAGGGTGTGTTTGGTTCGGAGTCAGAATCGGAATCAAAATCGGAATCGAAATAATAAGCTGGAAACGGAATGTAAATGACTCATTACCTAATTCTGTTTAGTTTATCACCTGAATCGAAATCGGAATAAATCATTCCCATTGTCAGTGTTTGGTTCAGATAAATAAAAAAAACGTAATCAGATTAATATATTAACTTTATCTTTATAACATATTATTTTAAATTCAAATTAAAATTTAAATATTAAAAATTTACATCAAAATTTTGAAATAAAATTTTAAATCTATTTTTTTAAAAAATTAAACTTTGAAGTTTGAGTGGATAATTCGAAATATAAATTAAATTTCTATTTATTCAAATTCAAACTTGAAATTATAATTTAAATTTTAATTTGAATCATAAATTTAATTTAAGTTTTAAATAAAAATTGAATAAATCTTTATATAAATTAAAATTTAATCTAAATTTAAATTCATAAGTTAGATTCGAAATACTTGATTAAATTTTAATTTTTAATTCAAGTTCAAATTAAAATTTAAAATTTAAAATTTAATTTCTAAATTTAGACTCATATTTTAATTTAAAAAGTTGAAAAAATAAATTTAATCCAAATAAATATCCATTCTGTTCGAATTCAACTTCCAATCCGACCTCCCGGGCCAGATTGAAAAAGGGGTGATTGGGGGCATAGTTAGTTAATTCGGAAATTATTCGCGAATTTTTGAAAAGCCGAATAAAACAGCCGTTTTCATATTTTTCCCAAAAATTTGGAAAAAGCATGTTTTTTTGGGTAAAAATAATTATTCGCGAATTAAACGCGGTTCGCGAATAATTCGGCCCAAAAGAACGGCGCGGTTGCTGCCGCATGCTGCAAGCTTGCGACGTGGACTCGCGGGTCTCGCGGGTGGCCCAAAACAGAAAAAAAAAACTTTCAGGCCCCGTTTGGATTGGGGATAAGAGGTAGAATAACCCCTTATTCCCCCTTTATACTCAAACGTTAATTTTTTACGCTAGAATAGTAGTTCTCGGGTACTTAAAATAAGCTGGTATAATTATTCCCACTAACATATCCATTTTTTATATATATCTACCGGCTATTTTTTTTATTCTATAGTATCTATCCAAACACCGATCGTCTCTGGAGCAAGTGGCAAAGGGCTTTGATAATTGGTATCCGAGACCCAAGTCCCAAAACAAGGGTTTGCCCTAACTTCTCACCCCTGTGGCGGTGCGGCCCTGCCACCGACCCCTGCGGCGGTCGCGGTCCTTCCCCTCCCCCTCTTCCCTTCCGGCCGCTCGCCGAACGCCATCGGAAGCCCTCCTCTTCAGAAATCGAAGATCGAAGATCGGGTTCATCACTCTTCAGAAATCGAAACCCTCCTTCCCGCCTCTTCCTCTTCCTCTTCCGCTTCCGCTATCCAACGATAGATCAGTAATCGGGTGGTTCTTTACAAACCAGGTACGATTTGAGTTTTCATTCTTCAAAGCAAAAGTTGGAAGCTTTTAGTCCATCTGATGCATACTTTTTTATACACAAATGGCTCGAGTGCTTAAATTGAATGTGTCCATTCTCTGACACTTGCAAAAGGAAAATTTTGTTGTGGTCTTTCATGGACCACTGACTCAGTGGGGTTTCTACACTTTATGTATCTTTTATTTGTTTACTGTTTAGACTTTAGAATTTAGATATGCTAGTATGCACTATGCAAAGTGCCAGTTTCATCTTCTATTTAGTTTCTAACTATGCTTGTATGTGAACCTTTTATATTTTACATTTAAATATGGACTATCTTGATCTCTTATTTGCTTAATTATTTATTTATTTTGAGGCATAATATAGTTTACTATTTTTTTTACTTAATTAGTTTAATTTTGTAGCTCTTTATTCTTATATTCTTAAAAAATATAAGTATTTATGCTAATAGTGTAAATCTTGAGAGAAAAAAAACTTAATTTAATAGCCGAATTTTTGATCCCGAATTTTTAATTGGTGAACGTATAATATCCGTATAAATCACGTATCCGAATAATTGGCGAATCCGTTTTATAGCCCTTTTTTTCAATGAATTTAAAAATTAGAAGGCGAATTTTATCCGAATTATACCCGTACCGAATTTTTGCTGAATCCGAATTAACTAACTATGATTGGGGGATTCCCATTCCACTCGGGTATCGGAATTGGAATGGGACTCTCGCATACCAAACACCCACAAACGGATTTGTCCATTCCGATTCCGATTCCAGGGTGAAAAAGAAGCGAACCAAACACGCCCTAAATATATTTATTTGACAACTAATATAATCCTAACCCTAATTTTAATTCGAACCCAAAATAGCACAATTGGGCTCACACGAGCGCACCTCCCACCCTAACCCTATTCGCTACCCACCCCATTCGCGCCCCCTCCTCCCACCCTAACCCTATTCAACAAAAACTGTGAAGGAGATCTCCGTTCTCTCTCGTCCTCTCCCATGGTGACGACCACTCTCCCCAAATCCGGCGCCGTCTCCAAGGGCTACAGCTTCGCCTCCACTTGGGAGCAGGTGATCCATCTCCAGAACCTTAATCTCTCCTCCCCTACTCCTAACCTTTCCAGGATACGCAACTCGATGTGATCAGATCTACTAGTTTTTCCTCTCTCCGATCACTAGATCTCGTTCTCATATGCCGTTTGATTCCGATTTTGTAGAATGCGCCGCTCACGGACCAGCAGAAAGCGACGATCTTGGCGCTCTCCCATACCGTTGCGGAGCGGCCGTTTCCGCCGAATCTGGTGAGTGATTTGAGGCCCTTTTGATGATCTTATTAGGTTGATTTGTTTGATCTTGGATGCGCATTGTGTTGATCTAGCTGGTTCGATCTGATGATCTTTTATTGGCTATGTTGCAGTCTCAGAAGGAGATCTCGGTGAAGAGCGGCGAGTTATCGGTTTCGATGGAAGATTCTACTTTCGAAAAGGCCGGGCAGATAGATGCTGTTTTGGTTAACACGCATCAGGTTTTTCTCCACCTTTGTTTTTGTCATTGTTGGTTTGATCTGTTCTATTTTTGAATTGCACTTCGAAGAACAGTTATTAATATTCTATGAATTTCAATTCAGATTGGCATTCATGTTATGGGCTTAACTCTGTTTTCATGAAATACTTCTTGATAAGCTTTAAGGTTGTGAACAATCAGGATGGCAATTACCTATAGGTTTATGTGTTAATTTTGGATTATATCATCTAGGCGTAAGAGATAATTTGCCATCTTAATTGGAGTTTGAATATCTTTTTTCTAGCTTATGATATCTTTATCTTGAAGCCTAATACATTCTTAGTGGGGTTTGAGGGAAATCGTTAAATCCATTGAGCCTCATGGCTTTTGCTACTGTTTGATTGTTTTCAGTATTCTATCCAACTGAAGTTCCAGGCACTTTTTGGTGAAGTTCTAATGTTCTATATAGGAAGAAGAGTCATGCAAATTGGCAAAATGGAAGTTAATTTCACCTAGAGGCAAATTCGTTTGTAAAAATGCAAGTTGTCTTTTCATGCTGGCCCAGTATATTTCTGATTAATTTTCTGTGACAACCTATTTAGATATATGCCCAGCATATGATGATTATTTATTTGTTTCTGTCAAGGTTTCAAATCTCGTTCGTGCCGCACTGTGCCGGTGCGGCACGTACCGTGCCCCTAAGAAAAGGGCACGGTACAGGGGGGGGTCTCGGATCCACCCTGTGTGCCGTGGCACCCCTCGCGTGCCGCTCGAGACAAAGCGGCACGCGCAAGGGTGCCGCGGCACGTGCAAAGGTGCCGCGGCACTGTGCCGTGCCGTGCTTGTTTTTTTTTTGTTTTTTTGTTTTTTTTTTTGCCTTTTGTTTGGTTTTTTCTTTTTTCTTTTGTTTTCTAGGGTATTGAGCGCCGGCCGGGCCATCTATATTGTCTTTTTTTTTCACTTTGTTATCTTTTTTTCAACTTTTGTTTTGCTTTTTGGCGAATGCCTTTTTTTAACTTTTTATTTATCAATATATGAGCAAATTTTTAATTGACATATCTGATCCATACCGCGGGGGGCGAAGCCCCGCACCCCCCTCGGATGTCGGCCCGAACCCGTAGCCCGCCACTGACATCCATTTTTTCTTCGCAAAATATTTTGTCAAAAATTGTCGCACCGCGAAGCTTTCGGTGAATCAAGATAACAAAAATCGATCTCCTAAACAAATTTTGATAAGATATTTTTAAAAAGAATAACAAAATAAAAAAATATGGATGTAATATTGGGAATATATAGCTTTCTCACAAATACCAGTAATATTTATATCAACATTTTCAAAATAAAATCTTGTATCTGCAGATGATAATATGCCATATGATCAAGTGCGACGATCTATGTCGAATTAAACAGTCATCTCTATGTAAAGATGTAAATTTAAATAATTATTATACTTGTGGATTTTATTATTGTATTTTAATTTCTATTCTACATCAAGTATAGTCATATTTTACTTACAAAAAGCTTACATGCATATTAATTGATGAGTATAGTAAAGTATACATAATAAATATTCATAATTATTTATTTAAATCTTTCAAAATAACATTATAAGAGTTTATTGGAACTAAAAAAGCTTAAATAAGTCTGTGCCAAAGCGTGCCAGTAGGAGATCATGCGTATCTATCGGCACACAAGCGTGCCCCGTGTCGGCACGCAAGCGTGCCTGTGCCGTACCGTGCCAGGGACATAACGGCACCCCTCCGTGCCACGGCACTTTAAACCTTGACTTTCTGTTGCTCATCGTTTCCATGATTTAGTAGTATAAGGTTAAATGAAGCATCAGCCATTAATTTAATGCTTTTCTGCTTATTGATAGTGTCAATTTCCTTGTAGTTCTACAAATGGTTTATAGAATTGGAGTCAGCTATGAAGTCCGAGGTTGGTGTTCACAGGTCACTCTTTATCATGAAATAGTTAGCTTTTATATGATTTTATGTGTTTATTCACTTTCCTAGTTCTTAACAGACAGAGGAGAAGTATCGTTTCTATGTGAATACACTAATGGAACGTTTCCAAATATGTGATGGAATCCTTCAACAAGTATGCTCGTGTCTATAGCTAATTTTCTTTATTTGTTAGGATTGCAGATCTCAGCCTTGTGAATTTTAAACTGCTTTAAAGGTACCTCCCCCTTGCAGGTGGATGATACCCTAAATTTGTTTAGTGAGCTGCAGTCACTGCACCAGTCGGTTGCTACAAAGACTAAAACCTTGCATGATGCATGCGATCGGCTAGTATGTCCCTGAAACATGTTTTTGTTTTCCTTTTTCATCACCTTTTACAGTTTTGTATGTGTATTTCTTGTTTCTTATTTTGGATGTGTTAACTGATATTTTTATGGGCATCTAAGTTCTTACTATCAAAGATGTTGTTTCAAATGTGCATGATAATGAGTTTACTAGAAGCTCAATATTTGACTCTAAATTTTCTATTTGTATGTTGATGGTTTTGAGGGAAACTAAATTTGTAAATACTACTTGATTATATTATTGCATGTACATACAGAAAGTTTAATATGATTCACTTTTAGACAAGGATTGCCTGTGCCCGTGGCATGGGCTCGTGTCGCACCGTGCTGGTGGCGTACCTACAAGTGGTACAAGTACCATGCCGATGGTGTACCGGCAAATGACACGGGTCTGTGCCGCCTGGTAGCTAGAAACTATGGGCGTGCTGCCTTGTATCCAGTGTTTGAAAAGGTGCGAGACGCAAAAAGATGTAAGACTCTTCTGGTGCCTAGACGCGAGGCACACTGTGAGGCGCGCCTCAAGAAGGTGAGGCGCACATTAATGAATCATTTTCAGTCACTATGAATGATGTAGGTATATACAAATTGTTAAGTTGTCACTAATACAATTCTGTAAGCTGAAAATGATTCAATATAAAAACACGTTCAAAAGAAAAAACTGGATCAAGAAATATGCAATTGAAACAAAAAAAGTAAAAACATATGGGGAAAAAAAATCTCACAAATACATCAAATCCTATAAAAATAACTAAAAACATGTTCAAAACAGAAGCACTGGATCAATAAATATGCAATCAAAACAAAAAAATAAAAACATATGGAAAAAAAAGACAAAATCTCACTAATATATCAAATCCTGAAAAAAATAACTAAAAAATAGATTCAAAAGAAAAATATTGGAGTATAGAGGCAATACTTACTTGATTGCTCTTGCTTCTTGCCTGCTTGTTGCGGCTGCTCGTGTTCTGCTGCCGCTGCAAATAAAAAACTGATGCTACTCTTGCTTTCTTGCTACCGCTGCTCCTCATTGCTTGTTCCTGCTGTCAGGATGGCTGAGGATGCTTGCTGGAAGCCCACGGACAGAGAAGGGACGGAAACACGAGAGGGAGAGGAGAGGGCGGTAGATATATTTCTTTTATGATCTTTTAATAATCTTATCGGGTTAAAACATAACATTTATATCCGAAACTCAACAACCTGAAAACTTTAATCCAAAACCCAATAACATTAAATATTGCGAGGTGCGTGCCTTATGTGCGCCTCGCCTGAGGTGCGCGCCTCAGCAATAGCGCCTCGTCTCGCGCCTAGGCGTCGAGGCGCGCGCAGTAGGCGCACCTTTTCAAACACTGCTTGTATCGCGGCATGCCGCCTCCGTATCGCCTCATATCGTAGCGTGCCGCCTCTGTATCACTCCTTGCCTGTCCGTATCGAACTAGTACAGTTTGGATAGATCTATTTACTCATTTTTTCTATTCTAAAATGTCAAAAGTGATCTTTTGATGGTGTCACCGTTTTTCTTGTGCCGGTGCCGGTCACAATGGTACACGTACATCACGATACAAGCCGCTGTAATGAATATGTTCGCAATTATTATGAGATGTACCGGCACCAAATAAGATTTCACCAGTATCAGCAACATTTATATAGTCGAGAGATCAATCTAGTAACCGATGATGACAATTACCGTTATGATCCACCTAGACACTTTATGTACTACTAGCAATGAAGTATAAAAGTTCAGACTTGAGAGTTATGATTTGGACATATAGAATTATCTCTAATATTATATATTATTAATTATTAATCTTACATTAGCATTTATACACTTTCATGAGTTGTATATGACTATTTCGGCTTGAACTACATGAGAGATAATTTGGTTCAAGTTTATATGCATTATAAATCTTAAAATGTCCTAAAAAGCTAACATTACTTGAAAAAAATATCTTGCCAAACAAAGTTTAAAGTGCCGTGGCACGGGGGCGTGCCGCTCTTTCTCTGGCATGGTACGACACGGGCACACTTCCGTGCCGACACGTGGTACGCATGCGTGCCGATGGATACGCATGACCTCCTACTGGCACACTTTGGCACGGATTTATTTAAGTTTTTTTGGTTCCAATAAGTTTTTATAATGTTATTTTGAAAGATTTAGACAAATAATTATTTATATTTGCTATGTATAGCTTACTATACTCATCAATTAACATGCATGTAAGCATTTTGTATATGAAGTACAACTATATCTGATGTAGAATAGAAATTAAAATTCTTTTGTTTTTATTTTTTATTTTATTTGAAAAGTACAACTATACTTGCTGTAACATTTGAAAATTCTTTTGTTTTTAATTTTTTTAGAATTAAAAAAATTATAACAGATAAAATGACAAAAAAATTTATTTTTTCTAAAAACATTTCAAGATCTATATATTGATTCGATTAGGAAGCATATAATAACTAGAACAACCAGAATAGTACGGCAATTACATCCATATTTTTTTATTTTTTATTCTTTTAAAAAATATCTGATCAAAATTTGTTTAAGAGATCGATTTTTATTCCCCTGATTCATCGAAAATTTCGCGGTGCGACAAATTTTGACAAAATATTTTGCAAAGGAAAAATGGATGTCTGTGGTGGAAGCGGAGAGCTCAGGTCTTGCGGTATGGATTAGATTTGTCAACTAAAAATTTACTTCTATATTAATAAATAAGAAGTTAAATTATAAATTTTTAATTTAACAAAAAAAAAAGAGAAAAAGTCAAAAGAAAAAGCCAAAAGGCAAAAACAAAGGCATCAGCCAAAAAGCAAAAAAAAAAAGTTGACAAAAAGACAACACAATGTCAAAAAAATAAGAGAAAAGTAAAAAAAAAGGGCAATATAGATGGCCGGTGGGGGGGGCTCTGTATCCCAGAGAACAAAAAAGAAAAAACCAAAAAAAAGCCAAAAAACCAAAAAAAAAAGAAAAAAAGAAAAAAAGAGGGCGGCACGCGGCATAGTGCCGCGGCACATGGCCGCGTGCTGCTCTGTCTGGAGCGGCATGGGTCATGTGCCGCGGCACCTAGGGAGGGTCCGAGGCACGGTATGGCATGCCCCGTGCCGTACGGCACGGGGCGGCACTTAATACCTTGGTGCCAAAACCTGCTAGCGTGCCATTGGCACAAGGTGTCGGCATTGCTAGTGTGCCATTGGCAATGCTAACATTACTTGGAAAAAAAAAATCGTGCCAACACCGGCACGGTCCGTGCCGCTGTGTCGTGCTGTGCCGTATCGGTGGTACAATGGCACGGGCCGTGCCAGTGGCATGGCAATCCTTGTTTTCAGAGAAGTTAGAAATAGTAGTAGAATTGCCACCGACACTGGCTATGCCGGTGGCATGGCAATCCTTACTTTCAGAGTAGTTAGATGTAATACTAGAATGAAGAATCTGTTCAAAAGTCTCTTTTTTTTCCCAATCCTTTTTAAATTAACAGCATAATAGCCTAGAGTCTTTTTATGATGTGCTATGTGTAAGCCTTTATGATCTAAAACCTTTCTGATGAATGCCTATAGAAAGCCTTGACAATTCTGTCTTTATGTTTACTATTGATTTATTTTCGTTATTTGAAAATTTTTTAAGCCAATTAAAAATTTTTCATTGTTGTCAATTTATTTAAATTCTAATTCAGGTGATTCTAATTAAATCTTTTCCCTGTTAATAATTTTAGTTGATGGAAAAGCAAAGATTGATCGAATTTGCTGATGCGCTTCGTAGTAAGCTCAACTATTTTGATGAGTTGGAGAATGTAAGGTTTGATAGCCAAGTACTTTGGATGCTTATTGTCATATTTCTTCTTTATTATGATAATTATTTAACATACTGCAAAGACTTAAGAATCATAGTGTGGTTGGCCACTTTTAAACTGCTGATTATCTCATCTATTGCCGTATACTGTTGTTAGAGCATGCTTTGCAGTTTAATTACATATCGACATTTCATTTTAGCTTGCTGGCAGCTTGAACACTTCCATTAAGAATCTACTGAAAGGTATTTTCTAGTGATATTGTATACCCTCAAAGTCACACCACTGCCCTCTATCCATTAGTTATCTGTTGGCTGGATCCTTTCTTTGTTAGAATTGCCTAAAAGACGATTCCTTAGAATTTAGAATGCGGTGCAACAACGGAATGCTATTGCATAATTATTGAATGTCTTCTTACATGAAATTACTAATTTATATTACTCATGGTTCTATGGTATATGAAAGTTGGTGACATGCTAGAGCACATCGACAGACATGCAGCCAATTCCTTTTCCCTTTGTAATTGTATAGCCTTATAGGTACTGTGATGTGTTGTACGGCAACTTAAAATGCAATTTAAAATGAAAATTAGGAAAAGCTGCATTATAAAGTTTAACAGTGAACATAAATTAAAGCATCTATCTAATACATAGGAATGTCAGAAATAATCCTTTTTGATACAAGTGTAAGAAGAAAGAATGTCATTATAAGATTTATACATCAGTTCTTTATGAATATCTTTCAGCTGATGAGTAACATTCTAGAATATCTGTATATATCTAGATAGTTCTCCTGATTTGTGCCACAATGCTTGCTAGAATGCATGCAGTAAGTTTTTTGGAACTTGGTCGCAGTCTTTTTGTATCAAGGTTTATTTTGCTATTTACAGGTTTCTACCAGTTTTTATTCTCCAAACATGAGTATTGGAAGCGCACAGTTTCTTCCGCTGTTGAAACGTCTAGATGATTGCATCTCGTCAGTGAACATTTCTTCTTTATGTCCATTTGTCTACATCTTTTTCCCTATGGACTGCAAGTTTTGATCAAGTGTCTTTCACTGATAAGCCTAGGTATGTTGAAAGCAATCCACAATATGCTGAGTCTGCTGTTTACTTGGTCAAATTTCGGCAACTCCAGGTAAAGTCATTTGATATCACTTTCCTTCTAGATGAAGTACACCTGCAAATAGCCTAGGTATATTGACAGGAGACAGATCCTTTTTCATGCAGTCAAGAGCATTAGGTATGATTCGATCTCACGTGGTTTCAGTCCTTAAAGGTGCTTCATCTCAGGTAACTCTTGTTGCTATCTTGGTTATACTTGTGAGAGAAACCAACATGGATAGAAAGAAAAAGATTGGATATCTGTTTAAGTGTATTATTCATAGGTACAAGCTGCAATTCGAAGCAGTGGTTCAAGCAAAACAGCTGTTCCAGAGGGTGTGGAGGCATCTGTTATATATGTTCGCTTCAAGGCAGCTGCTAGTGAGGTATATATTCTCATTGCCTTATAGATTATTATGAAAGTTTTAGGTACTATACGGAAAGGAGATTAATTCATGAAAGCATTTCCTTTGCTCAATGTCAAGATCTCGAAATGGTAAAGAAGTTTGATGAAAATTGATTAATTAACAAATTTCGAATTATTGCAGCTGAAACCTGTTCTTGGGGAAATTGAAAGTAGATCTTCTAGGAAAGAATATGCACAGATTCTCTCAGAATGCCACAAGCTTTATTGTGAGCAAAGACTATACTTGGTAAGTTGATTATGTTTGCTGTATATTTTCTTGCAATGCCTTCTGAATAAATGATGGTTGTTGAATAGGTCAAAGGTATAGTGCAGCAGCGGATCTCTGAATTTACAAAAAAAGAGGCCTTGCCATCATTAACTAGGTCTGGATGTGCATATTTAATGGAGGTTAGTTTACTGTAGACTCATGTCAAATATGTGTTTATATTAGGAGAGTTCTACTATCTTCTTTATGATATTCCTGTTGCATAATTTGGTTAGCGCTCGTTATCTAATTATGCAATGTCTTCCAGGTTTGCCAGTTTGAACACCAGCTTTTTGATTACTTCTTTCCGTCATCTTCTTCCGATGTCACGAACATGGCTCCTTTAATAGACCCTTTGTGAGTATTTTTTTTCTCCACATGATTTTTCCAATTTTTTACTTCCGTGAGTAGCTGTTAAACTGTATAATGATAGAAGAAAGAACTTGGAGCATTAATTGTTCATGCAGGAGTCATGTGGGAAAAGAAGAGTTCTATTGCTTATTAATGGTGTGAGGTACTATCAAAAGTGCCTTTGACCATAATACTTGAAATTCTTAACTTGAACTTTCCAAGATGGTAACATGGAATGCAAGACCTTATATATCTTTGAACTTTCTGAACATATTGCAATGAGGGGATAATGGGGTGTGACAAATTCTTTTCCTGTTTAAGACCTTATGTCCTCACCAAATGCACTTAGACATGCCAGATTCCTTTGTATAAGATAAGGACGATAGTAGATTATAGAAAACAAAAAGTGGAAGAGGATAGACATGCATGTGGGATTTTAGAGGCATGGCATTTAATCAGAATAATTCCACTGTCCATGATGTTGTACATCATTTATCAGACATAGATATAAGAAGCAAGTCTCAAACTGAAGACTATACGTCATTCATTTGAAAATACTTGATGTAATCATGATGTGGAATGTTTATACCTTAAAATTATCCAGCATATTTGTACTGGTATAGACTTCCACTGGTGTTATCAAAATTTTCAGCAGAAATAGGATGGAAAAGGAATGGACTAACTCAGAACTTGATTTTAAATTTCCTGAGCACAAAAGAAATTTATAACTTTCAACAGTTTTTTGCAATTCACATGTTTTCTTCCTTTAATGCGACTGCTTTCGTTTGTCAGCGGAGCATTTTTGGGCCATTCTGGTGTGTCTAATACCATCGCTCTCTTATTTAGCCTTTCTAGATTTATTTTCCCATTTTAATTGCTCTATTTATTTTTTGCCGGAGTTATGTGGTCAGCTATTTGAACTTTGTTTATTTGATTGCTTAAATTGTGCTTTCTAATATTCAGGTGCACATATTTGTATGATACTTTGCGCCCAAAGTTGATACATGAGGCAAACCTTGATTCTCTCTGTGAACTTGTAGACATAGTAAAAGTTGAAGTTCTAGGAGAGCAGCTTAGTAGACGTGGTGAGTCAGTAGCTGGATTACATCCCACGTTACAAAGAATTCTAGCAGACATTCATGAGAGATTAACGTTTTGCGCCAGGACGCACATCCGCGAAGAGGTAATATTTGCATAACTTGTACTTTCGTGATTGTTATATTGCGTTAATTCTGATGGTGTTTATATTTCTGGAAACCACTAAGTAGGCTGTTTACTTTATCAGTGTGCACGCATTTTATTGCATCAAAAGATCTGAAAAAATGATTCTTTAGTGGCTGAAGTCATGGCATTTGACTGCTTCCCACTACGCAATGGGCCTACATTTACTCTTGTTTCTGGGACCTTTGCAGGTGCCATAATAAGCCAAACTCTGGTATATTGCTGCTATGTAAGTTGATTAAAAGGGCTCTCATTAGCCCCAGTTGCAGGCTGAGTCCAAGTGCCTTATGTATTTTAGCTGATTTCTCTAGGTTTTATATATAATTTTGTTTTGGAGGGCAAGGATTAAAGTGCTGTGGCACCGGGGTCTGCCGTTGTTTGCCTGGCACGATACGGCACAAGCATGCTTCCCTGCCGACACGTGGCACGCTTGCGTGCCGATGGATACGCATGATCTCCTAATGACATGCTTTGACACGGGCTTATTATAGTTTTTTTGGTCCCAATGAGCTCTTATAATATTATTTTGAAAGGTTTAGTCAAATAATTATGAATATTGGCTATATATAGCTTACAATACTCTTCAATTAACATACTGGTAAGCTTTTTTATATATAAAGTACAACTATACCTTATAGAGAATAGAAATTAAAATATAATAATAGAATTCACTAGTACAATAATTATATAAAATTTACACCTTTACAGAGAGATGACTACTTAATTCCACAGATCGTCGCGGTGTATCATAAAATTTTGTTAGATCTATCCATAAAAAATTAGTAATAAATTATATGACAAATAAATTAAATAACGTAAGTATCAATTGATGTAATTTAGTTTCTAATTTTATCAGTATTTTCAATCTTCTAACTCCAAAAAAAGAATTTTATGTTAGATGTGTCTCAAAATTTTATTATCGAGTTTGATTTTGTGCCCTGGTTCGCTGAAAGTTTCACGGTGCGACAAGGAAAAATAATTTGTGAAGAAACAATGGATGTCTGTGGTGAAAGCGGAGGGCTCGGACCGATAGGATCGGAGCCTCTCGCAGGGTAGGGAATGTGCGAAAAGAGAAAAAAAACCCACAACACACACACACACACACACAAAACGAACGCACGGTAGTGCCACCCTGTGCCATATGACATGGGGTGGCACTTTAATCCTTGTTGCAGGGTGCTGTTTTGCCACACTGCAAATATCTTTGGGGTTTTTTTTAATCTCTGTCACATTGGGACTCTAGATTTCAATTGTTGATGATTTTAGCAGATGTTTAGACTTTTGCTTGTTGACTACTTGTGATTAAATCAAAAGGATAGTTGGTGCATAAAATGCTATTGTTACATATTGATGCAAACCGAGAGGTTGCTAAAATTGAATTTTCAAGTTTGCTTTTGTTAAAAGGTAAAACTAGATTCAATTTATCAATTCCGATGAACTTTAAGCAAGGAAGCAAAAATTTCAGCCAGACAAAAATTAAAATCGAATTGAAGTAATACTAAGATGATGATAAACCTTCAATATATGAGATAATAACAACCAACTGAAAATACAAGTTCCAAAAGGTAAATTCGGCTTTATCGGACTTAAAGATTTAGGTTTGGTTGTTTGACAAATATGGTTGGTAATGGTGGAAGGCTAGATTAAAAGGGGATAATAGGATATCAGGAGATGAGAGATACAAAAAGTGCACCATTCACACGATTGCGGGGGATTCACGATCGACGAGGAGGGCAGTACACCACGGGTAGAACTTCGGCAACGGCAAAGAAGAAGATGAGGTAGCGACTCAGAAGAAGGGGAAGGGTAAAAGTAGAAGCTGATCTTGTCACGAGGAAGAAGCGATAACTATCAAGTTGAGGAAGAAGACGATCTCGGCGCGAGGAAGAAGCGTCGATGATCTCACCGGGAAGAAGAACACCAAGGGTAAAGAGTGAGAGTAGAATTTTCTATTCATCCAAATATATCTCCTTTAAGGTTTCAAGAACTATGTATTTATAGTGTTGAGAGCCCTCTTATAATAAATTATTGTCTTTTCGTTTTCAACATAACACGGTCATCCAAGAGTCATGCATAGAAAACGAAGCAATTTTGGGAATTTCAAAGGTCTTTTTTTTGGGAATTCCAAAGGTCTTTTTGGGATTGTTTCTTTGTTTATTGGAGAAAAGGGTTTGGGTTAGCCAAATCAACTAAACTGAAAGATTTAAGTCCGAATCAAACACGAACCTACAAAATAAAAGAAAATTGCATTCAAAAATAAAATGAGGTTTATTTGCTGCATCATATATCTAATGGCAATGCTAATTTGCATCATATATCTAATGGTAATGCTAATTTAAGGTGCTTGCCATGTTTCCACCATCTGGTGAGCCATCATAAATCCTTTGGCCAATCTGCGCTGGTTAAGTGCATAATATTATATGATGATGGTTGTGAAAGCTCTCCTTAGATAATTAGATTGACATGCTGGTTGTGAAAGCTCTCCTTAGATAATTAGATCGATATGCTATAACATTTATTAGGGTGGGAAGCAATCATTGATCTAAAGTAACTGTTTGGTTGCTGATTGCTAAGTAGTTTATACCAGACTATTTCCTAATGTAAATAGCAGCGACCATTTACAGCTTCATAGTTTTCTTTCAACCATTCTTTGGTGATTATGTCTGTTTCCAGATCGCTAATTACCGTCCATCAGATGAAGATCTAGATTACCCTGGAAAGCTGGAGCAATTAGTTGAGACTACTTCAGAAGCTGGTGTTAGTAACTATCTCATTTTCCCATCATTTTTCAGAGTTTTACTTGTCTTCCTACGTGCTACCTTTTTTAGCAATAAAATTTACTTGTTTATTTGCACTCACATTCTCTTCCATTTTATGCAAAACTAGAATTTGTAGAATAATTCAAAAGCAGAAATATTAAGGAAAATAAACACTGTACCTAAAATGTAGCCCTAGAAAGATAATTGCTGAAAAAATATCTAAAGAGAACTGCCCTCCCCCTGACAAACAAAATGCAAGTAAAAGGAGAGTTCATAATTATTTGGAGGAGAATTGTAAAAGAAAAAGAGAAAAATACCTTGATCACCAAAATAAGCTCTCTTTTTTTTTTTTTTCCCTATGTAAAGTGGCATCCTTTTTTGGAATTTATATAATCGTAGCCCAAATCTAATCCAGAATTTATATATTCATAGAATAGAGATAAAATATTAAAGTTATTTGATCCAAATAAATTTATCTTGTTTAAAACACACTTTTATCTTATTTTAGTATATCTCTATCTTTGATTTAATTGCTATTTAGAGTCAAAATAGGATCAAATTATAATCTAGTCTTATCTAGTCTAATTTAACTAAAATTTTAAAATATTTCTTTCTCGTAGATTTAAATCTAATTTAAATAAAATATTAAGATATTTCTATCTTATAAATTTAATGTTGGATTTATTAAACTTTTTAAATTTTTAGAAGGGGTTGTCTGCAAGGATAATGATGTGGCTTCAGGAAGTCACTCAAAGTAGGGTCAAATTATAATCTGGTTTCATCTAACCAAAATAAGATTGTAAGATATTTCTATATCATAGATCTAAACCTAATTTAAATAAAATACTAAGATATTTCTATCTTATATATTTAATGTTGGACTGATTGAAAATTTTAATTTTTGAAAGGGGGTTTCCTGCAAGGGCAATGATGTGGCTTCACGAAATTGCTTGAAATTCTCCAGTTTTATATATCTGTTATTATATTGATGATTGATTTGTTGATAATTTCTCCATCGTAGTGTTGATAAATTTTAGTGTGACTTGTGGAATCTTTTATTACCTGTAGGTTGTTGATAATTCAGACATAGTTCAGACATGGTATCAGCCATTGGAGAAAACAGTATCATGTCTATCAAAATTGTACCGTTGTTTAGAACCAACAGTTTTTACTGGTCTAGCACAGGTATGCATCTGCTAACTATATAGTTTCTCAGAGGTTAACTTTCCTAAGGAGTTACAGAAATTTTTTCCCTGATTACCTTGTTCCTCAGGAAGCTGTGGAGTTCTGCTCAATATCAATACAGGTATGAAATCCTTTATATGTACTAATTCCTGCAGGCAAACTCAAATACATTAGGTTTCAAGTGCTTATTACTCTGGTATTCAAGGAACCTTAGACTTGATTCTTTATCCTAGATCCAGTTCATAATAGTTACAGTCGTATCAATCCGTTTCTTAGATACTGAACTGAGACAATTATTTTTGGAAGAACAATATCTTGATTTTGAAGTAATGTTTGGATCTACAAATTACCTTTAACACTGTATTACTGGCAGAATGCAAGCAAATCTATTGCAAAGAGATCAATGCCTATGGATGGACAGCTTTTTGTTATAAAGCACCTTCTTCTTCTACGAGAGCAGGTGGGCTGCATCTAAATCTCTTTTCGTTTCACTACCAGAAATTCCTATACATTTTTGTAAATTAATATTTTCCTGTACTGACCCAAATGCATTTATTATTCATTCCAGATTGCACCGTTTGATATTGAATTCTCCGTTACGCACAAGGAGCTAGACTTTTCTCATTTGCTGGTTCGTACAGGATCCTATTTTACACCTTTGATAACTTGTTAGTAAAGTATTGATGATTGACTATGTTGCACAGATACGGATACGGGGATACGAATACGACACGATACGGATACGGTGATATGGCAATTCCTAAAACTTCTAGGATACGATACGCGGGATATACTTGAATAAAATATTATTTTAAATATATTTAAATATATGTTGATTATATGTAATGATATATTAAGAACAATCAGAATATCTGGACTATATTAAAGAATATATTCTAATATGTATTAACTTGTATAATTGTTTTACATATGTGCATAAAAAAAGATAATCAATCATATAAAATAATAATTCAAAAAGTATCAAACCAACTGTCATCCAACTTGATCAAATGATAACAATAGATATGTAGTTGCACAAACTAGATAATTAGTCATTCAATATACATGTCTGTTTTGTTAGTTCTATTATTAAAATAGTAATAAAAAAATATGGTAGCAATGTAATAGAGAAGTAAAAAAAATCATATTTTCTATAGCCTTTGTTGCTTAATGCTAGGTTGACAAATTAGATGAAAGAGAGCATATACTGTGTGAAGATAGAATGAGAGGGAGCGCCTTCTACCAATCAAGAGCAAAAAGATATATGAAATGACAAATTGAACACTGATTGGCGTTTTTCTCACTCTTTTCCTTCTTTCTAATAGGTTTGGACATGAGTTTTTTAAAAAAATTTTAAGTTTCGATCATTTTAGATCAAAAAAGAACCTGGCCGTGTCCCCCCCGTATCCCCCCGTATCCCTCACGTATCCGAGCAGTATCCGATATTTTTTTATTTTTTAAAAATGCCCGATACTTCATTCCCGTATCGGACACGTATCGGGCGAGTATCGGGCGCGTATCGGTATCCGATACGTATCCGATACGGGTACGGCATGAAATTTGAAGTATCCGTGCCTCATAGATGATTGATGATCATTTCGAGCGGTATCTTAGTATACAGGTTTCTTAGTATGCAATCTATGTGCCCACATGGTCATGTGTGCAGTGCCATTCCGAACAGCTATTAATATTTTTAAGGTTTCTTTTATTTAAGTAGCGTTGCATGTAGTTGTACGGCAACTGATCTCTCAACATTAGTACAGTAGTACGTACGTGCAACTTGCCACATGTCGAGAAATTATCCTATATCTAGGAGTGGATTTTTTTTCTGTTACTTTTCTATGCTAAATCTAAATCAAAAGTTTACTTTAATGGTCATTTTACAGGAGCATTTGCGAAGGATTCTCAGAGGTCAAGCCTCACTTTTTGACTGGTCAAGATCAACATCATTGGCAAGAACCTTGTCTCCTCGCATTCTAGAGAATCAGATTGATGCCAAGAAGGTGAGCTGCTGGCCGCGAGATCTTCGTAAGAGTGAAGTTTCTTTTGCCACTTAAAACACCCAAGTTGTTTAATTTTATCTTGTTTGCAGGAACTCGAGAAAAGTCTGAAAGCCACCTGTGAAGAGTTCATTATGTCCATCACAAAATTAGTTGTGGACCCTATGCTATCGTTCGTTACTAAGGTATTATATCCATCATATGTTTTGCATGTTAACTGGAAACCATCTTAACATCTATCACTGATTTGTGAAAAGAACTGCAATGAATTCAGATATCTTTTTAGTACGTGTAATCTGAATCTGTTTTCAAGTAAAAGTCCAGTGAAAACTGATCTGCTTGGAGTAGAAAAATTTCTTCGGCCACTATTAATTGAATCCATGGAGCCTCTTTTTCTCTTGAGTGAAGAAGAGATCATGCCTCTGAAATAATTTTATGATTCTGTTGCATAGTTTTTGAATTTAGATCTGTTGTTTCTATGATTCTAAAGTAATTTTGTTCGCTAGGTAACTGCTGTGAAAGTTGCATTATCCTCTGCTAGCCAAGGGCAGAAATCGGATTCAGTTCTTGCCAGGCCTCTAAAGAATCAAGCATTTGCTTCACCAGATAAAGTCACCGAGCTGGTTAAAAAGGTATGCCATGGGTATGCCTTGCATATGCAGTCTATCTGTGGCTTTAAATGCACTAACTGGGAGGTCTCTACCGCAGTTTTTGTCTTAATTGTCTTTTTAATTTTAATGACAGGTTGGAACTGCCATCCAGCAAGAGTTGCCTAAAGTATTGGCAAAAATGAAGCTTTATCTCCAAAACCCATCAACACGAATGATCTTGTTCAAACCGATCAAGTAATGCTCTTGCTTCATTGCTTTTGCCTGCCAGGAGCCTCTTTGGCCCTGACTGAACTTCATTAGAAATTCTTTTAGTTAGCTGTTTGAGTAGAATCTTTTTTCACTTAAATCCCTCCGAAACTTCTTTCTGCACTAAAAGGCAGAAGCTTTAAAGTAGGCTTTTTCTTTTCGGGCTTAGGAAACTCATCTTAGCTTTATGTAACAGCAAAAACTTGAGCTTTTTGTTTGCCGAATGCCTGGTTATTGCTTCCTGGAGTAGGAAAGTTGTTGCAGAAGTTAGGCCAAAAAGGTGGATTGGCTGGCTTGACCAACGCTTATGTTCTTCTATCTAAATCATCTAATTTCAAAGACATTTCACTCTGTGGCCTGATTTTAAGTTATCGTGTCTTTTGCCCCCTACCAATGGAGGCACCTATTGATTTTTGGAGCTTCTGTTCATTAGACTTTAGCCTGTTGCAAATTTGCAAATTGTTTGCTCTTCATTTTTCATTTTTCATTTTTTTTTTTTTTTTTTTTTTTGGACTTCTGTTTGGTAGCTTAATTTGCTGATCATTTTGTTTGTAACTTTTGCTGGTTGTCTTCATTGGGTTCTATGGTCATCAAAATTATAATTGATGATAATTTTTCTTCATTTCTCAGGACAAATATTGTGGAAGCTCATGTGCAACTACAGTCATTGCTAAAATCTGAATATTCTGCGGAAGAAATACAAAACATTGGCATGTTGTCAATACAAGAGCTCCAAGCTCAACTGGATGGCCTTCTTTAGCTGAAAGCCGCATTACTTGTCCATTTTATCTGCGCGTTACTATCTGAAGTCGCCTCTCCGTCGCTGAGTATAAGCTTCGCTGTTTGTTTCTCATCAGAAATCTTTGTTAGATTGATCAGAACGGATACTTTTCAATTTGTTTTTTTTTTTCCTTCTTTTTCTCTTGGATTACAGACGGGAGGATGTTGTATTCATTATCCCACTTGGGATTAGCTAAGATGGACCAAATTCATTGTTGTATAACTTCTCGATGTTTCTTCTTCCACTATCCATTTGTAGGGACTTTTGCTTGGATTTGTATCTCTTCATTTATGGGATATTTACCTCTGAATTACTTTCTTTTCTAGGAAGGGCTTTTTTATAAAATGACTCTAGAAATTCATAATTGGCAAAATGATTCGGTCAAAATTTTATTAGTAAAACTAACTTTTCTTTCGTCACGTGGGCACCACGTCATCTATTTCTCACAAAGACGGTAAATTGTTCATCGTCTTTGTAATATCTCATGTCACCGCCTTCTGAAGGTGGTGAACCATTTACTGCCTTTAGTGCAAACCCTCCCCCTTCCTTCGCTCCAGCTTTTCCTTACAAGGCCTCCTTTCCAACTGCTTACAATTTTGCTTGTGCCCTTGAGAAGGCGGTGAATCATTTACCGCCATAACTAAGACGGTGAATGATTCACCATCTTTAGTGTAAAATTTTCACCCAGCAAAATTTGGCTAAGTCCTGGAGTTGGGACTAAACCTGGAGTCAGGACTAAAACACAGATAAGACGGTAAATGGTTCACCGTCTTATTAGTGCTCCGCTGTTTGCACTTAAGGCCGTGAATGATTCACTGCCTTTAATGCAAATAGCCCCCAGTCTAGGACTTAGCCAATTTTTTTTGGCTTTTGGGGATTTTGCACTAAAGGCGGTGAACTATTCACCGCCTTTAGTGCAAACACTAAACAGCAATAGCTCTTCTTTTCAGTTCGATTTTAAAAACAATTTGAACAAGTTTGAGGCAAGAATTTTCATAAGAACAAATATTTCAACAAGAAACACAATAAGACGAGTGGAATAACAAGATACAATCAACCGGATAAAAATATCAATAAAAACACAAATAAATATACAAATATGAATTAAATAAAGTCATATATAATATTATACAAAGTATGCGATCTAAATCAATAAGATATAATCAGTCTCTCGATCTTCCTCTCCCACGACGTCCTTGGTCACATCTTTCAAATCTTCTTTTAAAATATATAGTGAATATAATACAAAAGATTAAACCTAAACTAGGCTAATGGCTAGTTTAAAACTAGTTTAAACTAGGTTTAAACCTAGTTTAAAACTAGTTTAAACCTGAACTCGCCTAATGGCTAGGAGTTTGACGGCAGAAAAGTACGGTTTGTAATCTTTAAAAGTATCAAAATTCAAACAAGAACTGAAATATACTAAGAATCAACAACATTCTCCATCTACATGTTTGAAATGATGAATAAATACATTACCAAATGTAGAGGCCACTACACCCACAGCAAGTAAATCGATGTTCTCATTTGTATAAACTAAATCTAAGTGAAATGATAAAGAAATGATGGAAAGCTTGCAATAGGGGGGAAAATTTACAAGCAAGAAGTCCGAATTGCCCATACCCTTAACAGAGGGAAAAAAAAACATTTGAACCAACAAACAAATGAGGTTTAAACCTAATCTAAACTAGGTTTAAACCTAGTTTAAATTAGGTTTTAGTTAGGTTTAAATTAGATTTAAAGCTAATTTAAACTAGGTTTAAATTAGGTTAAATTAGGTATAAACCAAAATTAAACTAGTTTAAACAAAAAGTTTAAAACTAATTTAAACTTTAACCTATAAACTAGGTGTAAACGAGCTGCTGATCCTAGTTTAAACTATGTTTAAACCTAGTTTAAACTTTAAACTAGGTTTAAACATAGTTTAGAGTAGGTTTAAACTAAGTTACCTAGTTTAGACTAGGGTTTAAACTAGGTTTAAACATAGGTTTAAACTAGGTTTAAACATAGTTTAAACTAGGACCAGCAGCTCGTTTACACCTAGTTTACACCTAAACTAGGCTAATGGCATATTTAATTAAACATAGTTTAAACTAGGTTTTAAACCTACTCTAAACTGTGCTAATAATTGCAGCTGAGAGAGCTACCTGCAATGTGGGTTGCTGAGGGAGGTTGGCACGGGCGGCTGATGCGGGGGGCGACGGCGACTGGCGGGGGCGGCTGCGACCGGCGAGGGCTCCTGGAGAGGAAGGGGCAGAGAGAGAGAGGGAGATAGAGAGAAAAAGAGAGAGAGAGGGCGAAAGCAAGACAAGGAGGGAGAGGTGTCGGGGTCGGGCTGGGCCCTAGGTATACCTAATGAAGACGGTGAATGGTTCATCGTCTTCATAAGGCGATGAATCGTTCACCGTTTTCATATGAAGACGGTGAACGATTCACCGTCTTCTCTAGGACACGGCCCGTGTTCGGTTGTTGCACTAAAGACGGTGAATCGTTCACCGTTTTATAAAGACGGTAAACAATTCACCGTCTTATCTAGGCCACAACACTCAGGACTTGCAAAGTTTTAGGGGGTGCAGGAATTTGCTGTGAAGGCGGTGAATGGTGCACCGCCTTCAGAAGGCTGTGAACCATTCACCACCTTCTCAAGGGCACAGGCAAGGCGAAATTGCAGGGGGGGGGAGTGGAGGGTTTGCACTAAAGGCGGTGAATAGTTTACCGCCTTCAGAAGGCGGTGAATCATTCACCGCCTTCACCGCCTTCATAAGTGATATTATAAAGACGGTGAACGATTCACCGTCTTTGAGAGAAATGTCAGACGTGGTGCCCACGTGGCGAAAGGAGGATTAGTTTTACAAAATAAATTTTGGCAGGGTCATTTTGCCAAATTCTAATTTCTAGAGGGTCATTTTATAAAAAAGCTCTCCTAGGAATGGGAGTTAACCTAAATTTATCATTCAATGTTCTTCGACGGATTGTTCCTTTCTCTCTCTCTCTCTCTCTCTTTCTCTCTCTCTCTCTCTCTAGTGATTGTGCTGTACTTACGAAGGCTCTTAAATCCTGTTGGGATGTATATAGATTTAAATTATTTTTTAAATTATTATGGAGACTCGGAATAACAATAGGTGCAATAATCTTTTCAGAACTGAGTGATAACATGATTTTCGCTTATGTAAGAAGCCAACCCATCTATATATTCTTTGAATCAGTGTTGGGCGCCGAATGTCCCGACCCTTGACCTGGTCAAGAATTCTCCTTGGGGAGTGCGTCGGGATGCGGAACGGCTGCGAATAGTGACCCTCGAAGTTTGTGCCCACGACGGATCAAGCGATTCGGCCGATGAGGGATCGAATCAGCCGGGTTCGAAAACCTCCACAGTAAATTCGCTTCGGCGGGATGAGCCGAATGGAGAGGGGAAGCCCAGAATTCGACTAAGAAATGAGCCGAATGGCTAAACAACTTGTGATCTGATCAGCAGGAAGAGCCGAAGATGGCTTTCTATTGAATAGCAAATGGGAAAAAGTACACGAGCAGGGGAGTGATGCCTGTAGGGCAGACAGACTCCAAGTATGGGGACAGGGGAGTGATGCCCGTAGGGCAGACAGACTCTGAGTATGCTAAATTACAGGAACTACTTCTAGGAAAAGCGGTAAATGCGAGAATAGAAAGATACAGGAAAATAAAGGTGGTCTTTTGTGCGCAGGGGCGAAGACCCTTTTTCAGGGTATCGTATGCCTATTTATAGAACCGCCTTTGCGTCAGTTATTGCTCTTGCACGATCAGCCACTATCTCCTGATTCGCAGGACCACCTTCGGCCAATCGGAACCGCTCGTAACTGCTTGCGGTTGTTATAACTCCTCGGTCCAGTGCGGCTCGTATGTGTCTGGTGTACTTTAGGTCTACCGTTTTAGCCGTCTTACGGATATGGACCCGGCGCGCCAGCTGTTCGCGCCTAACTAGCTCAACAATTGCCCCCTCGCAAGTTTTCGAAGCGATGCTTCAGTAGCTGGCATTACCTTTTTCATCTCAAACAATTTTCTGTTGCTGAAAGCGAGCTGGATCCGAGGCGTATTTCTCGATCCAATCAAATTCAAATTCTCTGACGCATTCTGCACTACGATCTTCTGTACGGTTTAATTTAAGCCGTTCATTTTCTTCTTTACGGCCCTGATCGCATTCTCTACTTTTGTCTCATGTGCGGCATTAATGAAATCATCTTAATTGCCGCTGTCTATTCATCATTATAGCCGACCTTGGGACTCGTAATCGAAGCGACAGTTCGATACGACGACCTTTTCTTCTTCCTCAAGCTTCCCATTCTTTTTTGTCTCTTCCAATTCTTATTTCTTTTTTTCATAGCCTTCACTAAAACCTCTTCTTCGTCTCCTTCGTCATTCTTCGCTTTTCGTAACCGATTCTCTCAGCTCTTCTCTTCTTTTGAACAATGTCTTTGGTTCCTCCTCTTCCTTCTCATCCATCTCTTGACTATACTATACTCAAACCTTTCGTTGACTTAGATCCATCTAGATTCATATTAGGTCCTTCTCTCATAGATGCACCATCTCCTACTGACTCCCCTTTCTCTGATGAGGGACTTCCTTTGAAAAGGATTATTCATCTCCATTCTTGGTACTCATCAGCTTCAACAGGAAAGAGTTTCAGAACCTGGCCAAGTGTTTCCGAAGCATATTTGGCCTGGTTAGATAGAGTAGAACCCGTTTTTGGCGCCTTCTGGCGGGAAATCGGCATTTATGAAGCAATTCAATTATCTCGGCACCCTTCTATAGCCAATAATCTTCTTCTAGCCGCTGCTCTTTGTTTCTGGTCCCCTGTTTCTAATGTTTTTCTTTTCAAAAGGGGGCCTCTTACCCCCACTCTTTTTGATGTGGCCGCCATTGTTGGCTTACGCCCTCATGGCATTACTCTCTTTATGGCCTACAATCCTGATGGTGTGTCTGATTTTGAGGCACACCTTGATCTAAATGATTTGGCTTATTCTAAATTTCTTCGAAAATTTGCAGGAGAATCCCCTGCCCCGGTCACCAGGAAGGAACACACGGCGTTCCTTCTATACTGGTTATGCCACAATCTTTTCTGCACTCGTTCGTAGAAAATTAACCGAGATTTTGTTTTGATTGCCGTTGGTTTATCTAACGGCGATAAATTGGCCTTGGGGCCATATTTCCTTGCTTTCGTTTACAGGGAAGTTTTTGATTCCATTAAACCACTATCTTCCGGTGATGGCATTGCCATCAGCTCTGGGTGTGGCGTTTTTTAGTTTCTACAAATGTTTCTTCAATTCTATATTCCTTCCCCTTTCAATCCGATTTCAGCTGCCTAATTTGATTCTTATGGGCTAGCTCTCGGCTGTCCACAGCCGATGACCTCCGGTCAACTCTCTGATTTTCTTACTTATTTCAAGGCTTATGAGCCAGCCTCTGATTCAGCTATTTCTTGGGCTCTATTTGTTGATCGTCTCACCGGCCCCTCTTGGTTCCTGGCTCGGTTTGAAGCCATTCAGGGCGAGCTATCTTCTTCTTGCGCCGGTGAACATTCAGATGTATGGTATTCGTATCTAGCCCTTCAGGACCTTCATGTGGGGCTTAAATCACGTTCGAAACTACTGCCGAGTATTGAGGTTTATTCTCCTCAGTATGTGGCACGACAGTTTGGATTCGTTCAGCCAATCCCGACCCCTTCTAAATTTTTTACGGCCAACACAGCCGATCATCGTCCTCCCACTAAGAGCATATTTGAAGCTGACAAGCTTTCGGCTATGGGGAATCGTCTCAGACGCTTCTTCCAGCTAGCAAGCTTCCGTCCGAACTATACAGGGGTAGCCCTTGCCGGCTATGCTACCACGTGGGATCAGTTTACCGACCGTTCCTATGATCTTTCTCTGCCTCGAGCACTCCGCAAAACCATCCATCCATTTGGTCAATCATCTAATATTTGTTTATAATTTCCTTCTAATACGGCTGTAATTTATATATATATATTTTTTATACACAGCCACTACTCCGAGCAGAAGTTCTCCAACAGAGGTTGAGTCTTCACCAGAAACTATTTCTGATGCTCCGCCATCTTCCTCGGTAAAATATCATTTCTCTACTCATCTTAATCATAATTTTTTCTCTGCTCATCAGTTTTGTTTATTTCTGTTTTCAGTCGATTCCTGCTTCTCTATCGGTCTCAGCTTCAGACAAAAGACCGATTGAAGTTGTTCAAGTCACTCACCCGCCGTCTTTCAAACGGCATAAGTCAGTGGTTAAAAGAAAATTCCAACAAGCCGAAAGTACCCTTTCGGCTGATACCGCTAGAGCCGAAGATATTCCTTCGGCTGACATTCCGTCTGAAGAAACCTCTGTTCCAACCGAAACGATTGATGTCGGGGTAAGCCAAATTAATTAGTTGTACGAAGAGAACATTTCTTAATTATTTATTATTTTCTTTTAAACTACAGTCTTCTCCTGAACGAGCCCCTTTTGCTCATTATTCGAAGATGCAGATGGAATGACAGCTTCGCAGGGAAGCCCGTCTCGAGAAAAAGAGAGGGATGGAAAAGAAGAAATCTGTTGAAACGGCGAGCACGACGCCGTTACCCAGTGAGGTTGCATCACCTCTTTCTGCTCTTGCCCCGACATCAACTACAGGGGATGAACAAATAAACATACCTCTCGGGCGAACTTCCGAAGACAAAAGCGCTATTCCTCCCCGCTCGCCCCAGGGAGCTTCTTCTCCTATTGCTGATGATCCTTTATCTACGATTCTTCATTCTTTTTTTATTCAAGCCCCAGCTCAAATGAGGGGGATGATTTTTCGACCATTACCATTTCATCAGACACCCTGAATAAGTTCAATGAATGTCTTAAAATGTATAGCATTGGTATTCCTGGTCTAGCTCAGAATCCCGAATAATTTGATCGGCTATATGCCCTTTTACTTGATTTAGCCGATCAATCAGATATTACTCACGGCATAAAATATTTTGTAGCAACCTTATCACTTCAACTTTTATCTTTTTTGGCTCGGCAGCGATCTTTAGGCGTCAAACTTGTAGCTTTAGATCAACATTTTCATCGTGTTGATCATTTTAAGAAGAATATTCCTGATATAGCAGCTCCACCTACTGAAGTGCATCAAGAGGATAAGGAGTTGGCTGATCAAGAATCGGCTCTACAACAACGGATTTCTACTCTTAAAGAAGAGTTAGCCGCAGCCGAATCTACTCTCGCACAAACCTCTGAGCGCCGACTTCAACTAAAAGATCTATTGAAGTCCAAAAAGGAAGAAGGGATAAGGCTTAAAGAGGAGCTTTCTCAACTTTACAAAGTTCATCCTCTGATGAAGCGCCGAAGGAAAGCTGCTGAAACCGCCCAAGCCAATCTCATAGTCGAATGGAATCAACTCAAAGACTTATTGTACTGATTCGGCTTGTAATATTCTAACTCTGATTTTAATTATTCTCCCATACGGATGGGTAATATCTCTTTAAATATTTTTCGTTAATTGATTTTTCATTTTCTGGCCCATCTCTGCTTTGTAAATAATATGCGTTTCCTCTTGTGATTCGGCTAATCTGAAATGGTCCTTCCCAATTTGGGGACCATTTTTCATACATTCGATCTTTTTGACCGATTGAAAAATCAGCTGAAGTACTAAATCACCAACGACAAATGTCTTTGATCGAACTTTCTTATTGTATGCGCTACGCACTCGGCTTTGGTATGCTTTTATATTGTCTAAAGCTATCAGCCGAGTATCACATACTTCTTCTGCTTTGTCCATCATTAAACTACTATATTCATCAGTCGACAAATCTTTTTGTTTTTCTATCCTCAAAGAAGGAACTGTTATCTCGGCTGGAATTACGGCCTCATGACCGTAAACTAACTGAAACGGTGTCATCCCTGTTGCCGTTTTCACTGAAGTTCGGCATGCCCATAATACTTCGGAAAGTTTTTCATTCCACTTTCTCGGGTGTTTTCCGATATGTCACTTCAAAAGGTTGATAATTATTTTATTTGCTGCTTCTACTTGTCTATTTGCCTGGGCATAATAAGGCGAAGAATGAAGCAACTTTATCTTTCGAGACTCGATGAACCGAACGAACTGTCCTCCTGTGAACATGGTCCCTTGATCGGTTGTGACTGTCTTAGGAATTCCAAAGCGATGAATTATATGATCTTCTACAAAATCGACAATTTCTTTTTGAGTAACCAACCGAGTAGGTTTGGCTTCCACCCACTTAGTAAAATAATCGATGGCTACTATTAGAAATTTGTGACCAACCGAAGAATTCGGCTGAATTTCTCCAATTAAATCTATGGCCGAACCACGAAAAGGCCATGGTTTAATTATGGCGTACATCTCAGAGGCAGGAACCCTCTGTATCGAGCCATGAAATTGACATTCTTGGCAACCCTTAGCATACTCTATGCAATCTTGATGCATAGTCTGCCAATAATATCCTAGATGCCGAATTGTCCATCTTAACTTTTTTCCTGCTAGATGGGTTCCACATATTTCTTCATGTGTTTCTCTCATTACTAATAGAGCTTCTTCAGGCCCTAAGCATTTTAATAGAACTTCTGCGGCTGTTCTTTTGTAAAGTTGACCATCCAACAAACAATAGCCGAGAGCTCTTCTTCGAATATTATAATCGACCCTTATATTAGGATCCTCCAAATATTTGATCAATGACTTTCTCCAATCTTCTTTCACTTCTATAGGAACTATAATCGGTTCTCGTACATGAACCGAAGGTAGTAATCTCCTTTGTATTACTATTAACTCTGACTTCGGCTCTCTATATCCTGAAGCCGATTGGGCCAATTCATTTGCCTACTCATTTTCATGTCTGTTCAAATGTTCAAATTCGGCTTCTCCGAAATTGCATAACAATTCTATTGTCTTTCTCAAATAATTTTGCAAATTCGGATTCTCACATCGGTATTCCCCGTTAACCTGCTTGATTACTAACTGTGAATCACCGATGACTTTGATTGACTTTGCTTTCAATTCTTGCAATATTTCAAGGCCGATTATCAAGGCCTCATATTCGGCTTGGTTGTTAGAATAGCCGAAATCTAATTCAAACGCGAATTGACAAACATGGCCTTCAGGAGATTGTATTACTATCCCTGCTCCTGCAGATTCGGTTGTTTTTGAACCATCAAAATACAACACCCAAGGCTGACAGCCGATTGAACTTTGTTTCGGCTCCTCAATCTCTACACATGGGTGATCAGCCAGAAAATCGGCTATAGCTTGACCTTTAACAGTTTTGGCGGGAACATAATTAAGAGAAAATTCGGATAAAGCTAATATCTACTTTCCGATCCGCCCCCTCAATACTGGTTTAGATAACGTATATTTTACCAAGTCGGTTTTACATATTACCGATATTTCAGTTGGTAAAATATAATATCTTAATTTTGTACGTGAATAATATAAAGCCAAACATAGCTTTTCAATAGCCGAATACCTTTTTTCAGTATCTAAAAGACGTCGGCTTAGATAATAAATGGCTTGTTCTTCCTTTTCTTCATTTTCTTGAGCTAACAAGCATCCCAAATTTTCTTCTGCAGCCGATATATATAATTTCATCGGCTGATTTGTCTTCGGAGGTACCAATACTAGAGGATTTGATAAGTACCTTTTTATATTTTCAAATGCCTCCTGCTGTTCCTTTGTCCAAACGAATTCTTCTTTATTTTTCAGCCAAAGTAATGGAGTAAAAACTCCGATCCTTCCGGCTAAATTAGATATAAACCGCCGAAGATAATTAATCTTTCCCAGCAAACTTTGTAGCTCCTTTTTGCACTTGGGTGGCGGTAGTTCTAATATTGCTCTCGCCTTATTTTTATCAATTTCGATCTCTTTCTTATGCACTAAAAATTCCAAAAAATTTCCTGCAGACACTCCAAAAGCGCATTTTAAAGGGTTCATTTTTAAATTATATTTTCTCATTCTCTCAAAGGCGAGTTTCAAATCACTCCAATGTTCGGCTTGTGATTGGGATTTTACAACTATATCATCGATATATACTTCCAACTTTTTGCCGATTAAATCATGGAAAATAAAACTCATTGTTCTCAGGTAAGTAGCTCCGGCGTTTTTTAAGCCGAACGGCATAACAACCCATTCAAAGGTTCCAATTGAACCGGGGCACCTAAAAGCCGTTTTAGCCACATCTCCCTCAGCAATATAAATTTGGTTATAACCAGCATGTCCATCCATAAAGGACAGAATTTCATTACGCGCAGCCGAATCTACTAACATATCGGCTATTGGCATCGGATATTCATCTTTAGGTGTAGCTAAATTCAAGTTCCTAAAATCAATACAAACTCTAAGTTTGCCATTCTTTTTACGCACTGGAACTATATTAGACACCCAATCAACATAACGGGCCGCTCTAATAAATTCGGCCTTTAAAAGATTTTCAATTTCATTTTTAATTTGAAGTACAATACTCAGCTCAAACCTACGAGCCGGTTGTCTAAAAGGCTTGAACCCTTTTTTGATAGGCAGCCGATGTTCTACGATCTCTCGGCTTAGACCTGGCATTTCTTCATAGCTCCAGGCGAAGCAATCCTTGTACTCCTTCAACAGCTTCTTCAATTCTTCCTGTTGCTGAGCCGACAACTTGGAACTTATAAACGTCAGCCTGTTATCTTCATGGGACCCCAGATTTACCTCTATCAACAAATCCTGGATCTCCAGCTTTTTCTCGTCGACTTTAATAGGCGATTCTTCTAGCTTCATTTTCGCCGTTTACCTATTCATCTCATATGATTTATTAGTCTCCATGACCGATTTCATCTGGCTTTCTTCCTCGGCTTTATAAGCCGAATCCTTTATGGCTTCCTCGGCCTTATTGGCCGAATTGTCGGGTGCTACCACATCGGCTATAACAGCCGGATCATCCTCACAACCGATCTTGTTGATCGGCTCATCATGTCGAGGCTTATGCCAAGCCTCTATTCCTGACTTTTGGGACTCCATTTTAACCATCTAGGTGGCTCTTCATCAGCCACCATAGCATTGATATCTTTGGAGAGGATTAATTGAATCCCCTCCTCCGTCACTCTCACAAACAAAATCTGATCTGGATCAGTATCGGCCCAATTGGTGTGGCTGATGTCCTCCATGTTGACATCTATTATTTGAGGCCGTTCTTCGGCCCGGACTTCTTCCACCTTGTCTCCTATCCACTGGAACAATTTCCCGTGGAGTGTAGAAGGTACGCACTCATTCGAGTGTATTCAATCTCTTCCCAACAACAAATTGTAGTGGCTATCTGCATCCACTACAAAAAACGTAGTTTTTAAAGTCTTTGAACCTACCGTGAGTTCGGTGGTGAGCACTCCTCGGGCTTATTGACCGTTTCCTGTGAAATTGGTCATGATTGAATCGGTGGGCTTCAATTCGTCCTCATCTTTGCCCAACTTCTTGAAAAAAGAAGTAGGCATCACATTGACCATAGCGCCGCCATCTACCATAACTCGGCCTATCGGCCGGCCTTCTATTAAAGCTTTTATGAAGAGAAGCCTGATGAACCTCTTCTGCATGGCTGATGGTTTCCCAAAAACCACCGCATCGGCCTGTCGAACATCCTCTAGCTGCAATTGGGCTACTGTAAGCCCATTTTCTTCTTCTTCTCTGAATTCCTCGTACTCAACAAACTCTGCTTTGAAGGATTGAGGCAGAGCGTACACCATATTCACCTCGGCCGGTAATTCATCAGCCGATTTTTCTTTGATTCTTTGTTTCTTCTCTTCTGACTCCTTGGCCGTTTCGGCTGAAGAGTCGCTCTCCACACGGACCTCCCTCTCTTTAGAAGGCCATCTTTCTCTCTTGATCATTATTTCGAGGGAAGCTATTTTATCTTCTAACTCCCTCCTGGTCATTTTTTCTTCTAACTCGGCCTCGGTTGGCCGTTCTATTCTTGACTTCAACTGTAGGGCAGGCGATGAGCCGCCTGCCTCATGGTCATTTCTCATCGGTCGAAAAGGGTGTGGCCGCTCATCCGGGCGTCTCCATATATTGAGCCTCATCCCTTTCGCCTCTTCATAATGTTGACGTGCCTCGGCCTGCATCCTCTACTGCCGACGCTTTTGGGTTTTTGTTCACATCGGCCCCTGCCATCTGGCCGATGGTTTAACTTCGACTTCGTGCCATTCATCCACTGGCACGTTTGCCGGTATTTTTACCGTTCTTAAATGATTTTTTAGTATTTCTCTTCTTTCCTATGGTCTCGGCCAAGGCTTAATGCCGAGTTCGTTGACTAGCCTCCGACCAAGAAATTCTATGTCTCCTTCGGTCATTCCTTCAAATTCTGGTTCTGGTCTCGGCCTGGCTTGCTGTTGCCAATGTGGCCGATATCCAGGGAACCTTTGCTTGGAGCCGAATGGTCTATCCTGGTAGTCCCATCGGCCATGACGTTCTCCACGCCTGTTGTTGTAGTAATCATGCAGAATCTTCTGCATAAGTATATCTTTCTTGCGTTGAACCGAATCTATTTCCGGTTCAGTGTCATTAGAGGCTGCATCTGAGCCTTCTTCTTCTTGGTCTTCACCATCAAGAATGTCGTCCCAATCTTCGGGGAACGCCATCAACTCATTCCATTCGTTCCCCCTTTTCTTGGCATTTACGATGGCTTCCCAGTCTTTCTTCGTCATTTCGGCCTTGCACTTGATGCAAAGCCGAAGATATTTCTTGGCATGGGCCACATTGTCAGCGGTCTCCTTGTCCAAAACCTCCTTTCCCTTAACATTCACCATGTTAACATGAAATGGAAATGAACTCCTGTTAATTATTTTATTTTCGTTTTCTTGGTCGGCCAATATGAGCCGACCCTCCTCTATTTCTTCTTGGATCTGCCTTTTCGCAGTCGCTTTTCCTTTCCCTTTCATGTTCACGGCGTTGACCTGTGATGGAAAAGAATTCTTATCAATTTCCATATCTCTATTTTCGTGGTCGGCAAAGATCAGCCGACCCTCATTTATATCTTTTTGAATTTGCCTCTTAAAGGCAGTACATTCGCTAGTTTTATGGCTCTATGAATGGTGCCATTTGCAGTATCTTCTGCGTTTCAGTTCTTCTACAGGAGGTATAGTTTGACCTTCCTGTAATTTAATTCGTCCATCCTTTAACAAGCGATCGAAAATAAGATCGATCTTTGCTATGTCAAATGAATAACTAAATGCTGATATTTGTGCCTTTGCTTCTCTTGACTTTGCAGGTTTTAGCAAAGCACATTTGTACGGTTGACTATTTCTTACCATCTCGGCAGCACAGATTTCGGCCTCATCAGCCGAATCTTCTGCCTTTTCAGATGAATTCGGCTCTTCATGAGCCGAGGACTCTTTAAAGAAAGAAATATTTTTCTCTTTCCTTTTACTCCAATCATTGTTTCGGCTCCATCTAGGCCGATCTTCATTATTCCCTTTTCGAAATTGCTCGTATTGAGCAACTCGAACTCCCAAATCGAAAAGATTTGGAAAGAACTTATCCTCAAAATGATCTTTAATTTTAAAATGCATGCCGTTAAATGTCATTTTGGCAAATTCTGATTCCGGCATCCTTACAAAACATCGGCTTCGAGCCGTCTTGAATCAGTTTAAATATTCATCAACCGATTCTCCTATTTTTTGTCTAAATTGAGCCAAATCTGCAACCGACAACTCTGGCTCGGTTCTATAGAATTGCTCATGAAATTTACCCTCTAATTCATCCCAGTCTCGGACAGAATTAGCAGGTAGACTTGTGTACCAAGTGAAGGCTGTCTTGGTCAGTGAAGTATTGAATAACCTTAATTTTAGAAAAGGATCTGCCGCTGCTTTGCGGCATTGGACTGTAAATCGAGCGACGTGATCGACCGTATTTTCGGTCTCATCGCCAGAAAATTTGTCAAATTTTGGCATCTTCCAATTTGCCGGATATGGGTGTTCTACATCTATATTTGCAGGATATGGAGATCTAAATACAGGCCGCGTTGCCGGCCTTGTGCCTACTTCGAAAGTGTTTCGGATGGCCTCTTCTAGTTGCACATATATTTCATTGTTAATTCCTTGGAAAGGAACTTGTGCTGGTACCGGGTTCGGTGGTTGTTGTGCACCGAGATTTTGTGTTAAAGGATTAATCCCTTGCCCATTCAAAACCTGCCCCCTAGCCCCTACATTTTGGGGCTGGTAGGCTGCAACTGGAGGGGGTGGAGGTAACCCCCAAGCCACTTCCGGTTGTTGACCGGCGTTACCAACAGTCGGTCTATAAGCCGCTTGATACTGTGCCCCTTGGTATTGGGGCTGCCCAACTACCGGTGTTACTGGATTCTGTAACGCTGGCGTTATCACAGGCGCTTGTAGGCCTGCTATCGACTGTTCATTCCGAGCTAACAATTGCCCTATTCAGGCTATATTCTCGTTAGAGGACGTGATTGCGGCCAAAACGGCATCCAGCCGTACAGTACTCGCATGACTATTTTGATCCAAAGTTTGTAGGACCCGAGTCATTTGACCAAGCGCTTGGGTCAAACTAGGCTCTTGTTGGCCAGATTGACCACTAGTCTCACCCTCAATAGGTAAAACTGCTTGGCGCTCTACATTATTCCCCGAATTGCTGGGCTGTTCACTCCCAGAATTTCTGAGAATAGCCCTATTACGGAGATTAATGACGTTATCATCAGCCATGTTTTATATAGAATGCAGATTTACCTCAAAAAATGAGTCCCACTGGGCGTGCCAAAAAATTGTTGGGCGCCGAATGTCCCGACGCTTGACCCGGTCAAGAATTCTCCTCGGGGAGTGTGTCGGGATGCGGAACGGCTGCGAATAGTGACCCTCGAAGTTTGCGCCCACGACGGATCAAGCGATTCGGCCGATGAGGGATCGAATCAGCCGGGTTCAAAAACCTCCATAGTAAATTCGCTTCGACGGGATAAGCCGAATGGAGAGAGGAAGCCCAGAATTCGACTAAGAAATGAGCCGAATGGCTAAACAACTTGTGATCTGATCGACAGTAAGAGCCGAAGATGGCTTTCTATTGAATAGCAAATGGGAAAAAGTACACGAGCAGGAGAGTGATACCCGTAGAGCAGACATACTCCAAGTATGGGGACAAGGGAGTGATGCCCGTAGGGCAGACAGACTCTGAGTATGCTAAATTACAGGAACTACTCCTAGGGAAAGCGGTAAATGCGAGAATAGAAAGATGCAGGAAAATAAAGGTGATCTTTTGTGCGCAGGGGCGAAGACCCTTTTTCAGGGTATCGTATGTCTATTTATAGAACCGCCTTTGCGTCAGTTATTGCTCTTGCACGATCAGCCACTATCTCCTGATTCGCAGGACCACCTTCGGCCGATCGGAACCGCTCGTAACTGCTTGCGGTTGTTATAACTCCTCGGTCCAGTGCGGCTCGTATGCGTCCGGTGTACTCTAGGTCTACCATTTTAGCCGTCTTACAGATATGGACCCGGCGAACCAGCTGTTCGCGCCTAACTGGCTCAACAATCAGGAATTCTAAATAGGTACGACAAGCCTCCCACGATCGGCGCGAGCAGGGGCGGACGGCGAGCAGGCGCGAGCCGGCGCGGGCGCAGGAGGGCGAGCTAGCGGGGGCATGGGCGGGTGTTTAAAATTATTTTCAGAAGGATATATTGTGGTATCTGTAAGTAAGTAATTCATGTATTGAAAAATAATTCTCTTCGTTGCTTCGTCAAACGGCATGCATTTTCAGCGTTTAGTTGTTAGTCCCAGCGCAAGTCATTTTCGTGACAAGTAGTTCGAAGTTTAACTGATTGCCTTGCTATAGTGGGCGGATTGTACCTCCACTTAGAAATGCTCGCCCTCTCCACGTGGGATATGATGCAAGAATAGCACCCATTGAGAAATAAAACTTAATGCAACAAATAATGTGCCAACACATGTAGCCTGTGATTGTGACATGATTACGGCCTTAATTGCCCTACCTCTTACACCAGCTTCTCTATTTAGCAAATTAAAAATCTGATATAATATAAATATTCGTTTGCAGAACACAAGAAGGGAGCGATTTTGGGCCTAAAAAATACAAGCTCAATTTTAAAACTTCTGTTTGTTAATTCTCAGAAGAATCTTAATCGATATAACTTTCAAAGTTCTTAAGATCGGATTCGGTAGTTTATCGGGTACGTGCAAAGCACCACAATAAAAAAATAAATAAATACCAAATAAATAATAATAATAATAATAATTCTCTTATAAAAAGCTAAGTACAGCTCTGATTTTAACTTGTAATATTCCTGTCAAGTCTGGTATTGAAATAATACAAGTGGAAGATAAAACTTGAAAGATAAGAAAAGACAATTAATAGATAATTCCAACGAAATAAACCATAATATTAGGAGGGATAAAATTAATTAGTATTATATACGAGGATGAGGATGAGGTGATATGAATTAGACCCAACCGCCGACCATGGGATTGGGATTGGAAGAAGAGAAACATACATAAATTAATTATAATATATATATATATATATACATATATTCAGTCATGGAAGTGCTTCACCGCTAACAAACCATTTGCTTCTAATTAATTAATTACTTAATTAATACATCCTAAAAGTCAACCGCACAATCATCCTATACTCTCTATTATTGAAGCCCCCTTCTTTCTACCATAAACATAACATATAACCACCTACTGTTATTGCAATATATATATATATATATATACTACTAGCTAGACTAGGGAAAAGAGCGGAAGAAAATAACACCAATTAAGTACTTTTTTCTCTTCTCCTCTCCCATACCCTTAGCAATTCCTCCCCCTTGTCTCAAAACACGCAACATGATTGATTGTATACTATATAGGTTTAGCAACACCTAAAAATCAATCAAATAAGACCTTCCCATATACCCTCTAACCCTCCTCCTCCTTAGTTATCAACTAACTGGTTAATTATGGCAATTTATACATGTAGTTTCCCCCTGATTCTGATGATCCCAAAAGGTCAGAATTATAAGATCACGAGATCTACTGCGATTCGCACGAGACATGTACAGGTTTTACGCGCTTTGGTTCCTCTCAAAAAATTCAGCATGGTGAGCAAGGTAACGATTTTTCCGCTTGCTACGTGCAACTTTTTGGTTGAGTTTTGCAAATTACTTAATTCGTTTTAATTAAGGTCACGTGAGAAGTTTTATCAGATTTTTGAGGATGGAGAGCAGGGGATGGTGTGTTACAGAGACGAGGAAGGCGAATTAATCTGCGAAGGATACGACGAAGGGCCGCGTTACGAGGAGCGATCGCCCGAAGCATACTGCAAAAGGTTTATTTACCTGCATTCTTGTGACTAGCAAGCAGGCTTAATCAATTCGGTTCTAACATTCGGTTATTATTTCACGGCTAGCTCACTTAATTGCAGCTGAAATTTATGCAGCCGCAGCAGACAAGCTGAGGCGAATTGTGACTCCGTCCGACTGGCGAGGCTTCAGATATTCGGAGAAGACGTCGACGTCTGCCGACTCGTGCGAAAGCAAGAAGAAATGATCTAAGATCAGTAAGCTTTGATGTCGGCAGCTCTACATTACATATCATCAGCATCAAGCAATAGACAGACTGAGTTAGTTAGTCTCATCGAGACACACACTTTCTGTAAATAGCCAACTAGTTAAAAAAGTTTTTATCCATCTAATTTTTCTCCTCTTAAGCTGCAAATATTTTCAATTCCTATTTCCACTGCTCAGAATTTGTACTCACTTTGTCTTTATTTGGATTTGGTTGTCAGAGTGGCCTAGATAATTTGTAAATAAGATTTTCATGAATTGGTATTAATTTTAAAAAATTAGTAAAAGAGTTTAGTTGATCATAACATTAGTAAAGGGGACTTCAGTGTCTCGCAATAATGGGCCTGTTTCTATATATATATATATATATATATATATATATATATATATATATAAGGGGACTTCAGTGTCTCGCAATAATGGGCCTGTTTAGTTTTGAGCAATAGTACAAAGAAGGGGAAGCTCCCTGGAAAAAAGAGATCCTCGCAGAGATCAGTCAAAGGAGAAGGGTAAGAAGATCTGCAAGGAGGTGATCTGGGCTGACGAGATTGGAAAGGAGTTAGTGAAGGTAGGTGGAAGCTTTGAAGGAGAGAAGAGGGATTTACCTCGAGTAGGTGAGGAAAGAAAGCTCCAAGGAGCGAGCTCTCATGGGAATTTAAGAGGCACACTCTTGAAACATCCGGATGCGACGGCCGAGGGAGGCAAAGCTGCGCTGAGGGTGCAAAGTAACCTGGGTGTAGAGGAGGCGACGTTTCACGCTATTGGCAAGGGCTCCTCCAACGAGCTTAGGAGCGGAGTTATTGCCAGTCACCATGATGGCAAGAAGGGGTCGCTTCACAGCCCTGTTGACAGGAGGGGGAGGAGCAGCGGGGAGGGTGGCGTTAGTTACTCCTACTTCCCCAGACAAGGGTCTTTTAAGGAGGCCTTGGTGGGGAAGCCGAAACTACATCACCCTCATCCCGCTGCCCTAACCCCCAAGATCGCCTCAGTCCAGCAGAGGCCGAAGCAGCTCTTGAGCCAATACCCCGTCAAAAGGTGCTTCAGGTGCCTAGCCAGGGACTACGTTGTCGTTGCCTGCTGGGATCCTGTGCGGTGCCGAAGGTGTCTCTGCTACGGCCACCGAGCGTCCCTGTGTAGGGCTGATAGAGGGCCTAAGGCGTCTAATCACATGTATAGGCCCTATCATCGGCCGAGGCGTGCCCCGGGTCGCGCACCAGTGTCGAAGGTCTTTGTCCCTTACACAGAGGAATACCTACGAAGGAGGGATCTGCACCAAAACGCTGTCCTTGCTGATGTGATACGCCCGGCCAACCTGGGGCCCGACCTAATCAACACCATAAAAAACGCGCTCGCGAGGCGTTTCGGGGGCTATACTGACGACTTCGCGGTCGCGCGACATAGGGAGAGGGACTACGCGATCTTTCTTCCGGAGTGGGCTCCTGCAGACGTTCTCACTAGGCGGGAAGTTCTCACCCTTAATGACTTTTGGATTCGGTGTTATCTGTGGGGGCAGCACTCGAATGCCAGGCCGCATCGCTCGCGTTATCGAGCTTGGATCAGACTTATAAATCTCCCTTTTGAGATCTGGACGATTCCCCGTGTGGCGGCGATCGTCGGTGGATTTGGGAGGTTCGTGAAGGCCGACGCTACTACCAGAGCCATGACGGACCTGCGAGCTTACAGGTGCCAGGTCGTCATGGACTCGATGCTCGACGTTCCACAAAACCAATCTATCGTCCTTGGTGACGAACTATTTTCAGTTATGGTACACTTAGAAAGCTGGAAATTTATCGCAGATGGAGGGGGAGGCGATCCCCCGGTACCACCTCAGGATGGACCAGAGGAAGGTCAGATCGAGGAGGGAGATGCCGACATCAGTCATCATTTCGACGACGCAGGCGACCGGCCGATGGCGGAGGCGGAGGACGAGGTGGACACTGGTGTGGGCGAAGTGGAAGAAGCGGAAGCTCCACAACAGACTCGAGCGGCTCGCCGCGGCTCGGAGCCCTGCTGCCCAGCGGGAGGAGTAGGAGTGGAGGCCCTTCGGTAGACCCGAGCGACTGACCAAAGCTCAGAGATCCGACGGGCGACGCAAGTGATGGGAGTGGCGGCGACGAGGGGAGAGTTAGTCGGCCAAGCCGCAGCCTGGAAGGTGGCACAGGGGAGCGGAGGCTTCCGGACGTCGGAAGGCTTTCGGTCGTCGGGGCGAGCCGCAGTACGGACGGTGGCGCATGGAAACGGTGATAGCCAAACGTCGCGCTAGTCGGTTGTGCGAGATGGGAGACGCCGTCGTGCAACGGTCGACGACGGCGTTCGGCCAGATGACAGGGAGGCGCTCGGTTCGAGACTAGGGGAGAAGATTGAGGGGCTCAAGGTTTGCATGGAAAATCCAGGGGCAATTGGGTATGTCAACTATCCGTACCTGCAACCCATTCCTGACTTGGACCTTCGGTAAGAGGTGGGCGTACTCTCCAAGACTAGACAACCCAAGGCCCTAGCTGCCCAACACTCTGCCTTGGGATCCCAAGAGTGGGGATCCCAAGAGTGGAAATTTCTTTTGAATTTGAATTCCCATGTTCTGCTACTATCGGCCCACTTGCACTTCTCTGGCTTGGATTGCAACAGGCCTTCAATGGGTTTGCGTGCCTGGATGTTTGCATTGAGACCGATTCAGGGCCCAGACAGCCGAGCCTTCGCGATCCTGGGCCGTGGGCTGTCTCGGGGACCCATTTCGGTGGATTGGGCGGCCGTGAGGGAGACCCGTAGCCATTTCTGCGGTGGGCCGAGCCAGATCCAGACTTTTCTAGGCGGACTTCCTGTTCCTGGGTCAGCCACTGGCGGCCCACTGCTGCTCGGGTCCCCCCCACCCCCCCAGGCCTTCCACTTCCACTTCCGCTCGGGCCTTCCCTGCCCGGGCTCGGTAACTCTACAGGCGGCCTCCTACCGCCTGGGCCTTCCCTCCATGGGTTTTTGCACGGTCCTTCTCCGAAACCCCCGGGCCTTCCTCCTCCGCTTGGGCCTTCCCTGCCCCGGCTCGGTAACCCTACTAGCAGCCTCTTCCCCCTTAGGCCTCCCCTCCCTGGGTTTCTGCACGGGCCTTCTCCGCCTGGGCCTGGTGACTATGTGGGAGGCTCGACCACCACCCCCCTCGAGTTTAACTCTGGATCTCTGCTGTCCCCACCCCTCGATCCACCTGGTTTTTTCGACGACCTATTCGGACCCTTCAGCTCCAACGAGGCCACCCCTCTCGAAGGACCCAGAACTAGCGCTCGGCTCTC
This sequence comes from Ananas comosus, assembly GCF_001540865.1. NCBI lineage: Eukaryota > Viridiplantae > Streptophyta > Magnoliopsida > Poales > Bromeliaceae > Ananas > Ananas comosus. Next base: position 9,406,640 of record NC_033627.1, read on the forward strand.
CAACAGGACTTCTGAATCTGTGCTCGGCAGGGCGATTAGTAGGAAAGCGCGCCTACTCGAGGGTGGATCTATACGCTTCGGATCGGCGCAGCAAAATTGGACTGACCATAAGGTGAAGTCGAAGGCTGCTCTCTGCGGGGTCACCATCTTTGATGCCGAAGCTGCGAGGCTCCGCATCTTCCTTCAAGCGGATGCCTAGTCCTCGTTACGCCCGTCTACATGTTTCTTCTTGTGTTTTTTGGGTTTTATGTTTAACATTTTGTCTTGGAATGTTCGCGGTCTAAACGACTTGGCGAAGCGTCGATGTATCAGGTTTGTTGTCTCTACGTTTAGTCGGTCAGTCGTCTGTCTCCAAGAATCGAAAGTCGATTCCGTATCTCGGTCTTTCCTACGCTCGTGTTGTGGCTCTTCGATTGATAGATGTCAGTTTCTTCCGGCAGTTGGGGCCTCTGGTGGCCTTATCACGTGTTGGAATTCTAAATCTTCTCGTGCAGTGAGGTCCTAATCAGAAAGCACTCCCTCACCCTCCTCCTCACACACTCCGCCAGCGGGAAGCGCTTCTACCTAACTAACGTTTACGGCCCGCCTACTTGGAACGGAAAGGACGAATTCTGCTCCGAACTACTTAACCTAGTCAGTATTTGCTCTCCTAGCTGGGTTATCTGCGGCGATTTCAACTTTACAAAAAATCAATCCGAACGAAAAGGTAGCTGTTGGAGCAACAAAGCCATGGCCATGTTCGCTGACCTCATCAGCAATCTAGCAATGATTGACTTACCGCTATCGAATCAAAACTTCACTTGGTCGAACATGCAACATCAACCCTCTCTGGCAAAGCTCGACAGATTTCTCGTTTCGACTGAATGGGATCACCTCTTTCCCCACTGCAAGGTCAAAGCCCTCCCCAGGATAACTTCGGACTACTCTCCGATCATCCTATCAACTGGCTCTTATAGGGCACCGCAAAGATTTCGGTTCGAAAAAGTCTGGCTCACCAAAGACGATTTCTCCAACAACGTACCACTCTGGTGGAATGAAGTTCCGCCCAAGAACTCGGCCATCCTCATTATCACTGCTAAGCTTAGGCACTGTCGAACTAGGATCAAAGAATGGTGCAAGACGAACTTTCACAGTATTTCTAACACCAAAAGGGAGATCCAGGAGGAGCTCCATCAGATCGACCTCCTTGAGGAACAGCACAACCTGCCTCAGCCTACGCTAGATCTACGCGCACATCTCAAATCTAAGTTTCACTCGATCCTCAAAGAGGAGGAAATCCTCTGGAAGACTAGAGCAAAACAAACTTGGCTTAAGGAAGGGGACGAAAACACTAAATTTTTTCACGCCGTCGCAAATGGCCGGAAAAAAAGCAACACCATTATTGAAATTGAGGATGAAGACGGCCGGATTCATGCCAACGAAGTGCAAAAAAGATTATACTTCTTCCAAACCTTTAAGCACCTTTTCGGCCAGGAAGATGCCCATTCACCTTCAATCGGGGACTGGGGGGGACTTTATAGCACCAACAGACTGCTAAACCCAGAATCTTTAACGACGAATTTCACCATTGAGGAAATCAAGATAGCCACCTTTCAACTCGGCAGTGACAAGGCTCCTGGACCAGATGGCTTTCCACTAATTTTCTTCCAAGCTTTCTAGGAAACAGTTAAGGACGATATCCACAACGTATTCATCGACTTACAGTGTGACAGACTATCCACTGCTCCCATTGACTATTCTTTCATCTGCCTCATCCTTAAAAAAGAAGGAGCGCGTAAAGCTAACGACTTCCGTCCGATCAGTCTCATTAACGGAGTACAGAAAATCATTTCCAAACTCTTAGCTAACAGATTAGCCTGTACCTTGCCGACCGTTATTTCCTCATCGCAATCGGCCTTCTTAAAAGATCGACTGCTCACCGACTCTTTCGTCACAGCTACCGAACTGGTGAACTGGTGTTCGAATTCTGGTACGGACTGCGCATGTTTTAAAGCGGACTTTCAGAAAGCCTTCGATAACGTTAGTTGGTCGTTCCTACAATGGGTCATGCAGTGGGCAGGTTTCAATGACAAGTGGTGGGCCTGGATACAACAATGTGTCTGTAATGCGAAGATAGCCATCTTGGTGAATGACACTCCAATGTCGTGGTTCAAAGCTCGGAAGGGGCTCAGACAAGGAGACCCTCTTTCCCCCTGCCTCTTCATCCTGGTGGCCGACTGCTTGGCAAGGCTGACGGAAACAGCAACGGCCAATAACCTGCTTCGCGGCATCGGACCTTCTGACGATAGTCAGACCGTTCTACTTCAATTTGCTGATGACACTCTCTTCTTTTGCGAGCCGAGAAAAAAGTACATGCGAAATCTGCGGTTTATCCTGAAAATCTTTGAGTGGGCATCTGGCCTCAAGATAAACAATTTCAAATCGGAGTTGTTCTACCTAGGTCAGAACCCAAACAGAGCCAATAGACTTGCGTATATCATCGGTTGCAAAGTTGGCACCTTCCCATTCCGCTACCTTGGCCTACCCCTTCATACCAAACGGCTACGCAAGGAGGATTGGAACTTGATTATTAACCGCATTGACGCAAAAATTGGCGGATGGAAAGCAAAATTACTCTCCTATGGAGGAAGATTAACCCTTGTCAATTCGGTCCTCACCAATCTTCCCTTATTCTATTTTTCCATCTTTAGAGCACCTCAATGGGTTCTGCACCGGATAGAATCTTTACGCAGAGCTTTTTTCTGGAAAGGGTGCTCCAATATCTCTGGAGGAGCATGCCTTGTCAACTGGAAAGCTGTTTGCAAAAGTAAAAAGGAAGGGGGACTGGGGATTTTAGTTATGGAAGACATGAATGTGGCTCTTCTCTCCAAATGGTGGTGGCGCTTTTTCAACGAACCCCACCTGCCTTGGTGCAATCTTATCAAAACCCTCTACTACATCAGACGAATACCACTTCACGAGGGCCGGGCCTTCGCCCCACACTCACAGTGGTGGAAAAGCGTACTACGCTGTCGTGATGTTTTCAAATAAAGTATAACCCACAAGCTAGGTGACGGAAGAAACATCAGGATTTGGACTGATATTTGGCTTGGTGAAACCCCCCTGAGTACCTCATTCCCAAACATGTTCGCCCTTATCAGGCACAAGAACGCTAGAATCTCCCAGTGCTGGACCGCCACCGGATGGAGATGTCGCTACATCTGTCAAGGCTACTCGGCGTCACTTTCGGCCGCTAGCCGTAGCCAGATATCTCAGCTCAAACACCTGCTCTTAAGTATTAGTCCGCAAAACTTCCCTGACAAGCTAAATTGGAGGTGGACCACGACTCAACAGTTTACTGTCAAATCCCTCTATATCTTTCTTTCCGACTTTGGACTTAAGGGACCCGGTTAACCATCTTATCTGGCGACTGAAGATTCCTTTAAAGATCAAAATCTTCATTTGGTTACTGCTTCGAAAAAGATTACTCACTGCTGACAGACTGCTAACTCGCGGTTTGAGGGTCGATCAACACTGTGTCTTTTGCGCCTTCAACACGGAAAATTGCGACCACCTTTTCTCCAACTGTATCTTCACTCGTTATCTCCTACTCACCATGGAGGGGCAGTCTCCTTCGACCGATGCTCTAGGGGACGTTCGAGATCTCTGGACCCTAACTGCCAACACCACCGACGCTGCTCTGAGATCAAAACGCCTTTGTCGCCTAGCTGGAATCTGGTGAATCGTCTGGACGGAAAGAAACAATTCCATTTTCCGTGCATTACCCCACAACGTTCTTCACTCTTCCGATAGGTTGAGAACTTTGTTGGCTGAGTGGTCCGCGTATATATATATATATATATATATATATATATATATATATANATATATACATATATATATACATATACATATATATATATATATATATATATACATATATATATATATATAGCAGGACTGCGGTGCTCTCAGGAGCACGGAGGCCTCCGTGCTCCTGAACCATTTTCGATGATAGAATTTTCGAATCGACGATCGGCTCCTTTAGACTTGATCTAGCGTATTTGAAGTTTCTAGAAAATAATTTTTACGATTTTTTGATATCATTTGCCTAGTGATCGAAAGGATTTAAAATCAATAATTTTGAATGGTTGATATCTGCCGTTTTCAAGTTTAACGGTGCAGAAGTATTCAAATCAGATGAAAGATACAAAATTCTTTATACTATGTACAACAAGATTAATATTTCTGATCGAAAATTTTCGTGTTATATCACCACTTTTTATAGGATTTTTATTTTCAGCCGTTAAAAATTATTGATTTTGAATCCGTTCGATTGCTAGGTAAATAATATCGAAAAATCACAAAAATTATTTTCTAGAAACTTCAAATAAGCTAGATCAAATTTAACGGAGCCGATCGTCGATTTGAAAATTCCATCATCAAAAACGGCTCAGTAGCACGGAGGCCTCCGTGCTCCTGAGAGCACAGCAGTCCTGCTCTCTCTCTCTCTCTATATATATATATATATATGTCACAACTTATGACCAGTTGTTATAGAGGATCTTCATTCAACTTGTAATTTGATTCAACCCAAAAGAGAAAAACTTGCTACAAATGGTGGTAAGTTCAACGTGGCACAGAACTTTGAAACTCGGCAAATAAATTTGATTTGGTATTACAACCCATCAATTGATTTCGATAGTGAAACTTTCTGCAATTCTACCGGTCAATTTGCAACGAGAAAAAAGATGGTGTGTGTGTGTGTGTGTTTTTTTTTTTTTGCACGAAATTGAAGTTGTTGGGCTATATAACTCTAAAAAATTAAGTCCCTATGTAGATTTATGCCTCAAATAAGATTTGAGATGATAAAATTAGAAAGACTCTGCTCGGATGTATAAATATTTTACTTAGCATATATATTTTCTTGATTTACTTAGCAAGCATACAATATTTAAAAGATGAGAAGTATGATCAGATATTTAGAATGAATATCATATTTTACTCTCTAGTCACCTTTTATCGAATAAGATAAATACCTTCACAGATAAAGTATTCTATCCGACTAAATCATAGATGCAAGAAGATTTATCAAAAAGCAAATTTATACAAAAAATTCTCATGTTGAAGAAGTTAATTATCCTAACATCCAAATAGAGCCTAAATTGTTCCTGCTTCATTGGCCACTCTCTCTCTCTAAAAAAAAAAAACCAAACAAAAACAAAAACAAAAACAAAATGATTGGCTTTTGTTGGTTATCTAACTTTGGTTTTTGCAACAAGTAGAAAAGTTATCGATGCATCCATCCTATTTCTTTGTGAAAGTGAGAGTGGTTGAGATAGCATTTTCAAAATGTTGTTCGTTTTTAGTCACCTAAATTCAGCACTTTTTTTTTTTCCTGTTCGCTTCTGATTTGCAATTTGTTACAGGGTACTAATTATAGATCGTAGATGGATGTTGGGTAAAGAAAAAAAAAGGTGGCCTGTAAATACCAATACTCCTCTTGTATATTCAATTACTGAACTGGAAAGTAAAAAAAAAATAAAAATATAAAAATTGAGAAAAATTTAAGACCAATTTGCATAAAAAAAATCCACAAGTTTTGAGCTTTTTTTTTGAGTAAAATCTTTTTTTTAAAAAAATAATAATAAAGGGGAAAAAATTAAAAAAAAAGACATACCTTGTATGATTAAGGAACCATTCCTTTTTGAATTTTTTTGAATAGTTTTCAAAAAAAAATAGAAGTCATTAGAGGCTTGATATAAGTTGGCCTCATACAAAAAAAGAAAAAAAAGAAAAAAAAGAAGGAGAGATCTGAAAGAGAAGAAAGAAAAAGAAGAAAAGAAAGAAGAAGAAAAAAAAAAAAAAGTGAAAAAAAAAGTTTTTATACTCTCTCTCTCTCTCTCTCTCTCTCTCTCTCTCTCTCTCTCTCGTGTACATGCACAAAGGGGGGAACCCCTTTTTGGTCTTGCTGGCAGAGGGGGTGCCATGTGCATCCCCTCCTTTGTCCGTACCACAGCAAAAAAAAAAAAGGAAAAAAAAGACTTTAACTCTTGCATTTGACGACAACGGCGACAACGACAACCACGACGACTCCTACGACAACAATAGATATGCATGCATACGAATAGCGTAAGTGCGATTTTCTTGTCAGTTTGATCAACCCGACCATCTTCGTAATAAGTTTTGAATCGATCAAATTTGACATCAAATCGTCATTTCCGCCGTGCGTATGCATCGCTAATCTCTAAACCGTGCGGCCATCTTCGCGATAGGCTCGACATAGTCGAAATGGTTGATTGAGCACCGGATATTTTACTACGTAAACCGTGCGGCCATCTTCGCGATAGACTCGACATGGTCGAAAAGGTTGATCAAACACCGGATATTTTTACTACGTAAACCGTGCGGCCATCTTCGCGATAGGCTCGACATGGTCAAAAGGGTTGATCGAACGACCATCTTCGTGATATGCTCGACACAATTAAGCCCGTTTAATTTACTACGTAAACCGTGCGGCCATCTTCGCGATAGGCTCGACATGGTCAAAAGGGTTAATCGAGCGGCCATCTTCGTGATAGGCTCGACACGATTAAACCTCTCGTACTTGAACAAAATCCGATAAAAAAAATATATACAATAATAAAAATGATAATAAAAAATGAATGAGTACTGTTTTGATTCGTCATCTTCGTGATAGGCATTTCTCGAACCATATGCCATCTTCATGATAGATACGGTTCGATTCGATCGTATCGCCATCTTCATGATAGGCATCGTCATTGTCATAATAGCCTCGACATAATCAATTTCGCATACTTGGAAAAAAAAAGAAGAAGAAGGGGATGAATAAACAAAAAAAAAAGAAGAGAAGAAAAAAAAAAGAAAAAAAAGAAAGAAAAAGAGGGCACCCCTCCCTCTCTCTCTCTTGGTTTCGTAGAGAGAGAGAGAGAGAGAGAGAGAGAGGGAGTTGGGTTTCCATCTTTCTCTGGCAGTATAAAAAAACAAAAAAGAAAAAAATCCATGGCATTTGGATTATTTGGATGGCACTTGGATTAATTGAGGAAATTTAGATGGCATTTGGATTAATTGATTTGGATCCTCTCCCTCAATCAAAAAAAAAAAAAAAAAAAAAAAAAAAAAAAAAAAAAAAAAAAAAAAAAAAAAAAAAAAAAAAAAAAAAAAAAAAAAAAAAAAAAAAAAAAAAAAAAAAAAAAAAAAAAAAAAAAAAAAAAAAAAAAAAAAAAAAAAAAAAAAAAAAAAAAAAAAAAAAAAAAAAAAAAAAAAAAAAAAAAAAAAAAAAAAAAAAAAAAAAAAAAAAAAAAAAAAAAAAAAAAAAAAAAAAAAAAAAAAAAAAAAAAAAAAAAAAAAAAAAAAAAAAAAAAAAAAAAAAAAAAAAAAAAAAAAAAAAAAAAAAAAAAAAAAAAAAAAAAAAAAAAAAAAAAAAAAAAAAAAAAAAAAAAAAAAAAAAAAAAAAAAAAAAAAAAAAAAAAAAAAAAAAAAAAAAAAAAAAAAAAAAAAAAAAAAAAAAAAAAAAAAAAAAAAAAAAAAAAAAAAAAAAAAAGAAAGAAGAAAAATTGAGGAAATGGGTTTGGAACTTTTTAATTGAAAATTGTTCAATCCATCACTTACTTATGGGCTCAATGAACAAATTCTATAAGCAGTCAAAAAAAAAAAAAAGCACCAAGCCCACATGCAAATTCGGGTCCACAACCTGTAGAGCCTGAAATCCAGCCCACGTGCAGATTTGAATTCAAAATCAATAAAAATCCAGCCCACATACAGATTCGGGCCCAGAATATTAAAGCCCGAAATTCGTCTCAGCCCACATGCAGATTTGGATCCAAAACAAATAAAATTCACATGAATAAATTACTCTATCTAGCCAACATGCAAATTCGGCCCAAAACATGTAAAGCCCGCAGCCTATCTCAACGAACATGCAGATTTGGATCCAAAACCAATAAAAATCCATATGAATGAATTTCTTAACCCAAAATCCAAAGTCCACAAATAAGATCTAAAACCCAAAGTCCACAAATAAATCCCCGTCACCGAAAGCCCTACCGATTAAAATCTCTAGCAGATAGCAGTTAGATTTTATTTTTCACTTTTCCGATGTCGGAATGACATGAAACTTTAAATTTAGTCTCATAAAAATAATCCCGACATATTCTCAGATTTTCATAATTTTCTAACACTGTGAATTTTCTGCTAAAATATCAGCCACATTCTTTACAGAAAATTCTAAATTTTCTGTTTCCATTCCAATTTCAACACAAGTCATTCTGACTTACATTTTACTTCTTTAAGTCCAAAAAAAATAGTATCTTACACTATTTTTATTTACACTTACTTTTATATTAAGAATCCGGTACATTACATTCCACCCCACCTAAAAAAATTTTCGTCCTCGAAACTTCAATCACCCTCAACTCGACCTATCGAGCCATTGAGGATATTAACACACCTTCCCCATAGGGAACACACTCTGATTCGATCACCGGCATTGCTTAGAAGCAATATCACTGGTGCATCGCCCAGTCGCGAGTGCTTCAGTCACAATCGGATCTTTGCTCTACTACGAGATGGCACACTTCGGCACATCTCCAATTTCAACCCTCAAGCGAGCATTATCCTCAATTTTCGCGTTGCTATCCACTATCCAAGTGTCTCCTAGAGACCACTTTACTTTCCCTTCCAATTGCCACGGTCAATACCAAACCGCTCTCGCAACGAGCTCACACGAACACTCCGTTTGTGAATCCAAGCAAAACTCCTCAACAGAGTTATCGGCCAAACCGCTTATCTCGGTTTCCACAAGGGGTCCACAGACCGCTAATTCCACGAAGGCCTACCGCCTAACCTGTCCCGATACACGCATAACGTCTCTCGCTCGCAAGCGTAGACCCAGTCATCATTGGGCGAAATTCTCACTTAGGAATTCGCACACACTCCAACCAGGAGCAACCATGACCCCAAACCACATCATATCCTCGGGTTGGGTCACTACACACTCGGTGTATCATCGATCATACGATTCACACGTGGCATTCCACGCTCCCAGGTCTAAGCTCGGACTACCGCCCTGACCAAAATCTCTGCCCTACCCGTAGGTACCGGGCCGCTATTCTATACAGCTGACTGCGCCTATCTATACGGCCCCAGGCTCTGCAGTCCACAAATGGTCCAGGCACGGGTCGTCCCCAAGCAATACCCGCCGTCGTCGTCTCACACGATATGCTCTACCGAGCCACATGTACCACTACTGGCTCCTAAGCACCTAGTGCGAGCCACTAGCCCTACGAGTGATCCAAGGCACGCTTCACACTTAGCAATGCTAAAGTGCTACTACCAACTCACTCTCTCGGCTGAATCAAATCCGCACTCCACGAGTAACTACACTCGAGCGTCGTATGCCTCTATAGCGTTCCACATTAAGTCCCGCATTAGGCAACCTTGCCTACGCACACTAACCACACATGCACGACTCACCCACCTCACAACGAGGTACTACTAGGCCCACGTGCCCGTACTCGGCAACTAACCGGTTACTCTCTCAACAGTGATTCTGCTTTCACTGTTCGATCTATCGGAACAATATCCGAAATACTTGGACTACTCGGGTGTCCACAAGCATCATGGCTCAACTCTCACAATTTACTAACCACATTGCTCTGAGAGTCAGTCCGCCACTTCTATCTCTACCGCGAGTCTGATTCTCGCCTACAGACCATCATCAGTAATTCGCTAGTGCCATCTGGCCCTCTACCTACTCTAGTAGGCACTACACTCTCACAGCATAAGTATGCTCGGGCATCTACACTTACCCGTCCACTTGGTCCCTACTATACTAATGTACAAATAGTAGTAACTGACCATATGATATATGCATGCAATGCACCAACCTTACATTCTGTAGAAGCATTGCTTGCTTCAACTAAATCATACCTGCCATGGCATCGTCGGCAGCAGCAGTTTCCACAACTCGGGTCGTGCATCCATGGCCACTTGGCACCCGTCGCGAACCCTTCGGTTGCATCGTCCTCAATGCCCGCTCTCCCGACCATGCTGCAGGTGGCACACCTGCAGGTTGTGTAAGGAAGTGAATTCTCGAAATACGAGAGTTGGACTTTGTTTAAAAATCGACCAAGGGTCGCGTTGGTGCACCTCGGAAAGGCCGAAGATGCCAAAAAGGCAAAAAGTGCATTGGAGGGGTCACGAGAGCAAGCTGGAGCAAATCTGCCAAACTGCAGGATTTGTGCTCTCGGGGACCGGTCCCTGGTGGGAGAGACCGGTCCCCGTACGCATGCAGGGCAGAGCAGAGGGCTCTAAGCAAAATGGGTGCTCTCGGGGACCGGTCTCTCGGTAGGGGACCGGACCCTCGAGGACCGGTCTCTCGACAGGGGACCGGTCCCCGTGCGCATAGAGAGGCTGACTGCGGGCTTCGCATGAAATGCTGCTCTCGGGGACCGGTCCTCCCGTAAAGGGACCAGTCCCCGCACACGAAATCTGCCCAGTCTGGGCAGTGCACAGGAAGCAAAGTGGAGGGGGCTAAGGGCTATTGTTGCATGAGAGGGGTTAAGTGGGTATTTCCCCTCTCTCTCTCTCTCTCATTCCCTCCAACACAATCACACCCACACACCTCTCTTTCTCTCTCTAGGAAGAAAAGAATGAGAAGAAGAAGGAAAGAAAGAGAAGAAGAAAGAGAAGAAGAAGGAGAAGAAGAAGAAGAAGGAGAAGAAGATCAAGAGGAGAGCTACCGTCTTCCTCATCTCTTCTTCCTCTTTTTGGTCTAGCTAATAGAGATAAGCTTTAACCCTCTCTCATGGCAAGTAGCTTAGGGTTTGCTTTGATCTCTTAGAACCTAGCTAGATGGACTCTAGTGGATCTCTAGAAGTGGATGAACTCATTGATTGCATGATTAAATGTTAGTAGNCCCCGTCTCATGGTAGAAGTGTTAGGGTTTGCTTTGATCTCTTAGAACTTAGCTAGATGGACTCTAATAGATCTCTAGAAGTGGATGAACTCATTGATTGCATGATTAAATGTTTGTAGATGGCATTTTGCAATATTGGGCTTCTAGGGCGTCCAAAAGAGGGCTTTTGTACATGGAGGGTTTTGATCTCAATTGACCCTTCTCTAACCTAATTGTTAAATCCCCAAACGCGTTCGTGCACTCGGTTGGAGTATTCGGCGAGGCTACGAAGAGATATTGGCAAAAAACCTATTTTCGACTTCGTTTTCGCCTGGATCGCCGAGGAAGCTTCCTAAAATTTTAGGAACGGAACCGTAACTTCAAGACATCACCAAAGGTGGGGGGTGTCCATCCCGAAGCAACCGAGCTTCTTTTATGTCTAAGTCCTTTATATTGATCATATATGAGTATTATGCATATAGGATAGTAGATAGTTGCAATGCTAATTCCTTGCATGCTTTCTTAGTAGTGTAGCATTACGGGCTTGACACTTGGACTAGAGATGCATGAGGATTGGGTCTTGTGATATGGAATCCTATAGTGGCATAATGACATGTATAGCCTAGATGAGTGGCATTGAACTAGTGTAGTAGAAACACTAAACATGAACGAGTGGCACGTCAACTAATTAGAAAACTTACTACAAACGATCGAACGAGTGGCAACGAGTCTAGTGTAATAAACATGACATGAACTTAGGGATGGTAGAAGTCCAAGCATTTGATTATGTATCGTGATTGTGCAGCAGAGGCACTATGACCCTAGTAGATAGGGTATCCTCTTGTGAGGATTGGATCATACTCACTAGTCTGTTTTCGCTTGTCGGTGGTCGCTCCACCGAAACAGTAGTCTCCGGAGTACTTCACACAGGGGCAGACGTAGTTGTCCCGCAGACGGTTTCGGTGTGCGAGTGTAGCTTCTCCTCATCTATGAGATTGAGAGTGAGTCGAGGGCCTAACCTACGGGTTAGCCAAGTAAATTGGGTAATGAACATAAATGGCATAGTAGAATTGCATTCTTATCTTGAGTAGACATAGTGTATGTTGTAGATTGTATTGCTATGTTACATATACATACTCTTGACACCATACTAGCATGATAGTATACTGTTGTATGATGATTATTTCATACATGGCATCGCTTGAAGGCATGGTAGAATAGTCGCAGTTTACATCTCTTCCTATCTATCTATCTATGTATCTATCTGTGCCTGCTTAGACCTAGTGGGAAGATCGGCGGAGTCGGCGGCCGAACCCACCGGGAACTATATTTATATAGTTCTCACCCCACTTTGTTGCAGGGCCGAGTACCGGTGAGCCGGGCGAGGACCGCGGCAAAGGCATAGTGCCCTAGGTAGCTAGTAGCCTTTCTATATGCATATAGAGTACCATCATGTAGTAGATGATGTATATTTTGATAGTTGTTGGAGAGCTACCCATGTATTTTGAAGATAAACTTGTATTACATTTTGGGAGATGGAAATGTAATTAAATAAATTAATATTGAATGGTTGTAATAGCTAGAATATCTCTCTTTATACACTTGTACATATACTTGTGGTTCTTGCTCTTAGTTGTATAGCACTTGTATGCTTCTAGTTGATTATGTATGTATTGAATTTCTTTACCTGGGCAAATTCTAGTACATGATCTGGTGGTTTTGCCTTGGGCGAATAGGGGAGGTGCTGTCCGTTCGGCGTCTGTTCGACGTGCGCGAACCGGACCAAATCGGTATCGGTCTTGGGGCGTGACAGGTTGTCCTGGAAAGGAAAAAAGCCATCGCCAGTGTCAGGGCCCGGCTACCACCTTGCGGACACTCGTCTCGCACATGCCCGGTCGCCCACACCTGTAGCACTTGCCCTCTCGCAGCTCACACTGTTGTGGGTAACGAGGACCCCCACAAACAACACATCTCGCCGAGGACCGTGTGTGGTAGGCCCCCGGGGCTCGGGATCACGAGCGCGAACGCATCGAAGTTTACTGAGAACTTGACTGACCAGCGGATCCACTCGTTGGCCGTCCCTTTCCTTTTTTCTTGCAATAAGACTCGCGCTCTATCCGCACAACTGCACTGCCTTGTTCTATCCATAAGGCCCACTCTTCAAATCTCCTCCAATCTCCACCAATCCACACTTGGGAAGAGCTTCTAGAGAAGGAGGAGAAAAATGGAGTTGAAGGGGTATTCTCTGCTGTGAACAAGAAAGGAGGAGGTGTGGGGTTTATATAAGCCGCCACAACTGCATTTAAGCCCTCCAATATTTCTTATTTGCAGCAAATCAAACTCTGCTGTTCGCAGCATAGTGTCACGGACTTAACGAATTTGCTCGCAAAAGCCCTTGCGGCGCTCGCCTTCCTCCGCGAAGTGAGCAAGCCTGCCTCTCTACTTGCTAAGTTAGGACCTCGCTCGCCCTAGACTAAGTACAAGAGAGAGATAAGAAGAAAGCTCTTCTATTACTTTAAGCTTGAGAATACAAATAAGGAGTCTGAAATGAGAGGGGGTGGAGGCCACATTATTTATAGGCCACTCGCCGCCCATAGTGCAAAGGTGCCAAGTGGCACAATACTACTAGCCAAAAGGGGAGGCCACGCGGTCTCCCAAGAGTCCTAATAAATAAGCATAGAACTCGAAGAGTCATACATTTATTATCCTAGAAACTCTAAGGGACTCTTGACCCTCCGGTATCCGCGCCATCAGCCTCGAGATCCGTGTAGAAGCTTCTAGAAGATTCCAAGCCAAAACCTCCGTCAGATGTCCGCTTTGGAGTTTGGGTGATTGCAAAGCGAAATCGTGGAGAAAATCTTTATGTCGTGACAGCCTCCCCCACCTATTGCGCAGACGCCCTCGTCGCGCGCTGGTGTTGGAAGTCATCGATCAGCTTTTGATACTTCCAGAGAGTGTCAGCCTTCTCCCAGCTTGCCTCGCCATGCGGGAGATTCTTCCACTTGACAAGGTACTCGACGCTCCTCGGGACTCCGCGACGCCGAATGGTGCGAGTGTCCAGCAAGGCTTCGACCTCCTTGTCGATTGCAGTGGTCATAGTGGCGGGAGCGCGCTGCGACACGCCCCGGCTCGGGTCCTCAGCGTCTTCATGGTAGGGCCGCAGGCAACTAGCATGAAAGACAGGATGAATCTTCAGGTTGGCGGGGAGTTGCAGTTTGTAGGCTGCCTTGCCCGCTCGCTTGATGACAGTGAAAGGCCCCTCGTACTTTCGCAAAAGCCAACGGTGCACTTTGCGAAAAGCCTTGAACTGTTGTGGTTGCAGCTTGATCAGCACCCGATCTCCCTCGGCAAACTCCAAGGGTCGCCGCTTTGCATCGGCCCACTTTTTCATTCGGCGGGCCGCCTTCTCGAGATAGGCTCTCGCAATGTCCCCCTTCTCCTGCAAATGAGAAGTGAATTGGAGAGCCATTGGGCTGCGGCCCTGCTCGCCCGCAGCAGCAGAATGCGGAGTGAGTGGTTGCCTCCCCGTTGCCAGCTCGAACGGGCTGAGGTTGGTTGACTCGCTCCGCCGCAAGTTGTAGGAGAACTGGGTCACGTCCAGATGATGCACCCAATCCTTCTGGTTGGCACTGACATAGTGCCGCAGGTACTTCTCCAGTAAGGCATTCACCCGCTCCGTCTGGCCGTCCGTCTGTGGGTGAAAACTGGTGGAAAAGAGCAACTCCGACCCCAAGATCCGGAACACCTCTGTCCAGAACTTGCCCGTAAACCTAGGGTCTCGGTCACTCACAATGCTTTCGGGGATGCCCCAAAGCTTCACCACATTGCTGACGAAGAGCCGCGCCGCTTCTTCCGCCGTGCAATCCGCTGGTGCCGCGATGAAAGTCCCGTACTTGGAGAATCGGTCCACCACCACGAGAATGGACCCCAACGTCCCCACCTTGGGCAAGGCGGAGATGAAGTCCATGGAAATGCTCTCCCACGGACGCGTCGGTGTAGGCAGGGGCTCGAGGAGGCCCCCAGGACTTTGGCGCTCCACCTTGTCTTGCTGGCACACAAGGCAAGTCCGCACGTACGCCTCCACGTCGTCGTGCATGCGAGGCCAATAGTAGGCGGCCTCGAGTAGCGCCATCGTCCGCTTCTGTCCTGGATGTCCGGCCCAATTGGAGTCATGACACTCCTTCATGAGCTCGCGACGAAGATTGCCCCATCTGGGCACATAGACGCGACGCCCCTTGGTGAGGAGCAGCCCATCGCTAAGCCAGAACCGCTGCGCCTTGCCCTCCTTGACGAGTCGCACGAGTCCTTGGGCCACAGGGTCTTCGCAAGTCCCTTCGCGGATTCGCTCCCTGATCGCGCCTTGGATCTGGCACACCGCTGCCAGTTCCGCCTTGCGGCTGAGTGCGTCAGCCACTTGGTTCTCCTTCCCGGGTTTGTACAAGAGCTCCATGTCGAACTCCGCCAGGAAGTCCTGCCACCTCGCCTGCTTGGGTGACAGCTTCTTCTGAGTAAGGAAGTAGCTCGTCGCGACATTGTCCGTCCGCACAACGAACTTGCTTCCAAGGAGATAGTGCCGCCAGGTCCTGAGGCAGTGCACCACAGCGGTCATCTCCTTCTCCTGCACCGTGTACCGCCGCTCGGTGTCGTTGAGCTTGCGGCTCTCATAGGCGATGGGGTGTCCGTCCTGCACGAGAACACCACCAATGGCAAAGTCCGAGGCGTCAGTATGTACCTCGAATGGACGGCTGCAGTCGGGAAGCCGCAACACCGGATCCTCCGTCACCGCCCGCTTTAAGTCCTCGAATGCCTCCGCGCATCGAGGGGTCCAGTCCCATGACTGGGTCTTCTTCAGCAGATCCGTCAAAGGGGCCGCTCGAGCAGAGTAGCCCGCGATGAAGCGGCGATAGTAGTTGACGAGTCCGAGAAAGGATCGCAGCTCGGACACCGTCGTGGGCGCTTCCCACTCGCAGATCGCCCGCACTTTCTGCTGGTCCATATGGAGTTGTCCTCGGCCGATCCAGTGGCCAAGGAAGTGCACCTCCTCCTTCGCAAAGGAGCACTTCTCCCTTTTGACATAGAGTTGGTTCTCCCGCAGCACTTGGAAGATCGTCCGCAGATGCTCGACGTGCTCCTCCAGAGTGTTGCTGTACACGACGATGTCGTCGAGGTACACTACCACGAAGCGATCGAGGTAGGGGTGGAATAGCTTGTTCATCAGGGTGCAGAAGGTCGCCGGCGCATTCGTCAGGCCGAATGGCATGACGAGGAACTCGTAGGCTCCATACCTCGTCACACATGCCGTTTTCTCCTCATCGCCCTCCGCGATCCTGACTTGGTAGTACCCCGAGCGAAGGTCCAATTTGGTGAAGAACTTCGCTCCGCCAAGCTGGTCAAACAAGTCAGCAACAAGGGGAATAGGGTACTTGTTCTTTACCGTCACCTTGTTGAGCGCTCTGTAGTCAATACAGAGCCGCAGGCTTCCGTCGCTCTTCCTTTGGAACAGGATTGGTGCTCCGTAGGGTGCCTTCGACGGCCTAATGAAGCCCGCATCGAGGAGGTCCTTCAGTTGACGCTGCAACTCCTCGAGCTCTGGCGGGGCCATGCGGTATGGTGCCTTTGCTGGTGGCTTTGCTCCTGGCTCGAGCTCGATCTCATAGTCCACCTCCCGCCTTGGTGGAAGTCTCTTGGGCAATTCCTGGGGCATGACGTCCTTGAACTCCCCCAGGACTGCATCGATCACCGCTGGATGGTCCTCCTCCTCGAGGTCCCCGTCACTCACCTCGCGGATGGCCGCAAGATAAGTGGTCTCTCCGCGCTTTACCCCTTTCCGCAGTTGCAGAGCGGAGAGGGTGTGGGTTGCCGCTGGCTCGCTGCGGCTAGCCAAGACCATGCACGGGGCTGCCTTCTCCATGATGCTCAAGGCCCCGAGATGCGGCATCGGGACCGCTTTCGATGAAGCTAGAAAGTCGATGCCGAGAATGACTTTGAAGTCGTCGATGGTCGCGGCGGTGAAGTTCGCTGTACCCGACCAGGGTCCTACAGCGATCGTCACCCCTTTGGCTACTCCCATGACAGGCTGTGCCACCGAGTTGACAGCCTTGATCTTGCTCGTGTCCTTCTCGAGTGTGAGGCCCAGCCGTTTGGCCTCAGACTCGACGATGAAGTTGTGGGTTGCTCCCGTGTCCACGAGCGCTCGAGTGGCCCTCCCGTTGAGGGTGACGTCCACGAACAGCAGCTCCTTCTTGAGCGATGTGCTGCTCGCCTGCCCCTGGATCGCGCTGACGAGTCGTAGCGCGCCCATCTTTGTCTCCGCTTGTTCCTCGCTCTCCTCAGCTTGGATGGCGTTGACGGTCTTCTTCTTTGGGCAATCTCTCGCCCAGTGATCACCCCCGCAGACATAGCAAGAGATCTTCTTCTTCTGCGGAGGGCCTCTTCGCTCTTGGCCCTTGTGATCACGCTGCTCGCGGCGGTCTCCCCCACCCTTGGCCTTGCCCGCCTTAGGTGGTTTGCCACGAGCGAAGTCTGGCTTATCGTACTCCAGCAGCTTCTCCGCCTGAGCGATAGCGGAGCTCACGTCCTTGACATCTCTCGCCACGAGCTCCTTGTTAGCCCACGGTTGGAGACCGTCGAGGAAGACGAACAGTCGATCCTCCTCGGCCATGCTGGTGATGGCAAGCATCAGCTTGGAGTACTCCTTGACATACTCCTTGAGGGATCCTGTGTGCTTGAGACGTCGAAGTTGCCTCCGCGCCAAGTATTCAACGTGCTCGGGATAGAACTGTGCCTTGAGTTCGCGCACGAAGTCCTCCCAAGTATCCAGTTTGCATTGGCCCTTCTCGGCCTCAGCAGAACGCACGCCACCACAGCATCGCGTCGTCGGTGAGGTACATGGAAGCGGTCTGGACCTTGTCCTCCTCGTCCTCGATTCGCAACGCCTTGAGATAGCGCTCCATGTGCCAAAGTAAGTTGTCTATCTCCTTCTCGTCGCGCGTTCCCTTGAAGCATTGGGGTTCAGGGACGAGGACCTTTGGGGTGTACTCCTTCTGCGTTTCACCGCCTCGAGCCATCGCCTTTTCAAGGATAGTCACTCTCGTCTTGAGGTCCTCGATCTCGTCGACTCGAGTGACTAACTCCTCGATCAAATTCTTCCGCTCGTCGTCACGACGGGTGATGTTGTCTTGGAGCTTCTCAAGCTCGCCTAGAAAGGTCGCCATGGCAGTGGCGACACTCTCCTCCATACTGCGAACATCTTCATTGAAGGCGTTAAAGGTATCGGCCATCTCGGTGTACCTTTCTCCCACCTTCGATAGAATGTCCTCCAACAGTGCAATGCGGTCCTCGACCGACGCGGAATCCTTCGTGATTCGCGTGTCCTTGCCCTTGCTCTGCTTGGAGGGCCTCTTTGGGGGATCACCCCCAGCGTCGACAACTCCGGCATCGGATGACGACATGGCTCCTTCTCGAACCGGCTCTGATACCAACTGTCACGGACTTAACGAATTTGCTCGCAAAAGCACGTGTGGCGCTCGCCTTCCTCCGCGAAGTGAGCAAGCCTGCCTCTCTACTTGCTAAGTTAGGACCTCGCTCACCCTAGACTAAGTACAAGAGAGAGATAAGAAGAAAGCTCTTCTATTACTTTAAGCTTGAGAATACAAATAAGGATTCTGAAATGAGAGGGGGTAGAGGCCATATTATTTATAGGCCACTCGCCGCCCATAGTGCAAAGGTGCCAAGTGGCACAATACTACTAGCCAAAAGGGGAGGCCACGCGGTCTCCCAAGAGTCCTAATAAATAAGCATAGAACTCGAAGAGTCATACATTTATTATCCTAGAAACTCTAAGGGACTCTTGACCCTCCGGTATCCGCGCCATCAGCCTCGAGATCCGTGTAGAAGCTTCTAGAAGATTCCAAGCCAAAACCTTCGTCAGATGTCCGCTATAGAGTTTGGGTGATTGCAAAGCGAAATCGCGGAGAAAATCTTTATGTCGTGACAATAGGGTACCGGTACGCGGGCTCAGGTACCGTTACGCCCGGGTTGACAACTAAACCCGAGAGTAGCTATTCTCGGTTTACTGCGGAGTACCGGTACCAACCCAGTTCCGTACCGGTACTCAGTCCCACAGTGACCAAACTCGAGAGCAAGCCTCTTGGTTTGCCTGCCTGATACCGATACCACTCATCTTCAGTACCGGTACGCAATACCCAGGTTGCAGTTCTGGCAGTGCTTAGCTCTATTTCGCACCGAGCAATGCTAAAACTCATTAATCCCATTTGGAACTCAACTTTAACCCTTCCAACATTGTTGGAATGTTGTATGAACTTCGTCCAACCATCTATCTCGCCATATTTCGGTCATTTTGACCAAAAGTGGCTTAACATGACGAGAATCCATCAACCTCTTGAAGGTCATGAGGGCCGCCGAAGCTCGCAAAGTTTCAAGTCTCCGCTCACTTCAAATTGCTCAGGGACACAACTTGTCCCATCCTGCGTCGATCTAGATGAAGATCGCCCACGCGGTGCCATCGTTTTCTGAAACATGACACTCGTTTACTCCTCGACCCTCTCGGTCGAACACGAGACAATTAACACCAACTCAAATCAGGCGAAAGTCATGCAAGGCCGTCTATTCTCATCACTCGGTTTCATGTTGTACGCGTCCAACATGAACACCCTCAGTTGAGAATAAACCACACCTTGAATTTACCTCTAGCATCCGTTTTAGAGGTTTACCAACTTGACCCAATCGATCAACCTTTCGCCACAAGTCACAAGTCCTCGTCTCTCATGAGCCTTAGTCCTTGTTTACTATCCTAGGGACTCTTAGGTCTGTCTAAACCATTCCCATTCTCTACTTTATGCTCTGATACCACATTATCTATCACGCCCCGAGACCCGCCTATTTGGTCGGATTTGGGCCCGCTAACAGACCGCCGAACGGACAGAGTTTTTCCTGTACGTCCTAGGCGTCCCATTCTCTACTTCATGAACTTGGTACATGGTTTATGGGGTTTTGGTTCGTGGTTCATGAACTTGGTTCATAAGGTTGGGTATGTGGGATTTGGTTCATGAACTTGGATATGGTTCATGGATTTGGTATATGAACTTGGGTATGGTTCATGGGATTTGGTTCACGAACTTGATTCATGGTTTATCGGACTTGGGTATGGTTCGTGGTGTTTGGTTCACGAACTTGATTCATGGTTTATGGGACTTGGGTATGGTTCGTGATGTTTCGTTCACGAACTTGGGTAAACTTCATGAACTTGGTTCATGGTTTATGGAATTTGGTTCATGAACTTGGGTATGGTTCGTGGTATTTGGTTCACGAACTTGGTTCATGATTTATGGGACTTGGGTTCATGAACTTGGGTATGGTTTGTGGTGTTTGGTTCACGAACTTGGTTCATGGTTTATGGGATTTGGTTCGTGAACTTGGGTATGGTTCGTGGTGTTTGGTTCACGAACTTGGTTCATGGTTTATGGGATTTGGTTCGTGAACTTGGGTATGGTTCGTGGTGTTTGGTTCACGAACTTGGTTCATGGTTTATGGGATTTAATTCATGAACTTGAGTATGAATCCTAGTTGGAAGTCGGGTTTGGGTTCTATTTGTGGTCCGGATTGGATTTGAATTTGGGATTTTATTTGTGGATTGGATTGGTTTTGGGTTTATCTGTGGATTGTATTTGCTTTTGGGTTTTATTTGTTGACTTGGTTTTGGTTTGGGGAATTTGATTTGGGTTTTGGGTTTGGGTTTTTTATTTTCGTTTGAATTTTATTTATGGACTTGACATGGGTTACGGGTTTGGGTTTTGGTTTTGAGTTTGGATTTGGGTTTGGATTTGGGTTTTGGTTTTGGTTTTTTATTTGGATTTTGGTTTTTTATTTGTGGACTTGGTTTGGGTTTGGATTTGGGTTTCATTTGTGGACTTGGTTTTCTTCTCAATTCTATTTCGGGTCTGAGAAAATTCTCTTTTGATTTTGCAATTCGATTTGGGGTCCGAAAAAATCCCCTTTTGATTTTGCAATTTGATTTGGGGTCCGAAGAAATCCCCTTTTGATTCTAATTTGATTTGGGTCCGAAGAAATCCTCTTTTGATTTCGCAATTTGATTTGGGGTCCGAAAAAATTTCCGTTTGATTTCGATTTGGGGTTCGAAGAAATCCCCGTTTGATTTCGCAATTTGATTTGGGGTCCAAAGAAATCCCCGTTTGATTTCGATTTGGGGTCCGAAGAAATTCCCGTTTTAATCTTGATTTGGGGTTCAAAGAAATCCCCGTTTGATTTTGGGGTCCGAAGAAATTTCCGTTTTGATCTTGATTTGGTGTCTGAAGAAATTCTCTTTTTGATCTTAATTTGGGGTCCGAAGAAATCCCCGTTTGATCTCGATTTGGGGTCCGAAGAAATCCCCGCTTGATCTTGATTTCGGGTCCGAAGAAATCTCCGTTTTGATCTTGATTTGGGGTCCGAAGAAATCCCCGTTTGATTTCGATTTGGGGTCCGAAGAAATCCCCGTTTGATCTCGATTTGGGGTCCGAAAAAATCCCTGCTTGATCTCGATTTGGGGTCCAAAGAAATTTCCGTTTTGATCTTGATTTGGGGTCTGAAGAAATCCTCGTTTGATTTCGATTTTGGGTCCGAAGAAATTTCCTTTTTGATCTTGATTTGGGGTCCAAAGAAATCCCCGCTTGATCTCGATTTGGCTTGAATCTGAACTAGTTTGAAAGTTTCGTGGATTGATTCAATGTTCTCGAAAAGGATTGAAGGGTCCGAAGAAACGGAGAATCTTTGATTCCCCTCCCCTCTTCTTTCGAAAACACCGAACCGGTAAGGTTGGAGATGACGGCGGCGAAGATGATGACGGTGGCATAGATCTTAACGGCCGGCGGATTTGATTTGACATTTTCGAAAGATATTGAAGGGTCCGAAGAAACGAGGAATCAAAGATTCCCCTCCCATCTTCTTTCGAAAATATTGAACTGGCGATGCTCGAGGTGGTCACGGCAATGTAGATCACCCATTTCATCAATTAACAGCTTCGAATGGGGTATTGAGAGGTCTGAAGAAACGGGGAGCCATTGGCTCCCCTCCACTCTCCCATCGAATTTGTCTAGATGGTATGGATGACTATGGTTGCAGGACCTAAAAAAAAAAGAAAATGGGGGAAGGAAAGAGATTTTTTTTTAATTTTTTTTGACATGTTTTATTATATATTTTCTTTTTTCTTCTTTCTTTTTTTTCTTTACCTGTTGATCAGATAGCGGATTGGATGAAGCGGCTCGGCGATCTTTCCTCCTTTCAGCGTCTCAGCGATCTCTCCTCCTTTCCGCGGCTCGGCGATCTCTCATCCTTTGAATATTATCTCTCCTCTTTTTATCGTAATTGTCACGCCCCGGGACCGATGCCAATTTGGCCCGACCCGAGCACGTCAAACAGACGCCGAACGGACAGAGTTTCCTCTGTCCGCCCAAGGCTCATCACATGTACATTTTCATCAATAGAGAAAAGCACTAGCGGAAACATACACAAACGGCTTACACGAGGGTAAGCAATAGCCATTAGTGAAAGAAAGGAAAACTAAACATTCATTTGTACTATGATTCGTTTTTGATCATATACATTGCATTCATTTTGTTCATTTTCGAATTCCTTACATGTCATTTCATCATTTCTTTCTTACATCACATTTACCTCAAAATACGCATTACATTCTTTTCTTTACATCATTAGTCATCGAATACAAAAGATGAACATAGGGTAGCTACTAACAAAATGTAAACCCAACTCAACTCTGGTGGCCTCTGTCTAAGGCGCGATACCTTTACCTCGGTCACTCGCCGGCTCGCTGGGTCCCGGCTCTGTGGAATAGTGGGGTGAGAACTACAACAAAGTTCCCAGTGGGTTCGGCCTCAACATCACCGACTTTTCCACTAGGACTAACTCAGGCATAATAGAAAGAATAAGCTGCATATTGTAACCAATCTATACATGATGCTAATATGCCTGAACAATAAAGCAAGAAGTATGCTCAACATTAAATAAATGCAGATTATGCAAACTCTTTGTTTTTTTCACGTTACTCTTTGTTCTTTGTTCTTTGCTCTTTGTTCTTTATTCTTTATTCTTTAATCTTAAGGCTAACCCGGGGGTTTCGCCACATTAACTTGCTTCACATTAAGTCCATCATCGCAGGAACTCACCCGCTAGGACCGTCCTTCGGGTTTACTCCAACCCGTGATGCATAACTCCGGAGCGCATCGCCCGAGGGGGAGCGACCGCCCTCGAGCACGGAACTCATAGCAAGTATGATCATATCCTTAACTCAAAGGATTATAAGTTCAATCTTGACTTTACACTAGCTCTAGTGTTCTTTACATCACTTTATGTTGCAAACTCATGCAATCACATTCTTTACATTTCTCTACTCTTGCTAACTCTAGCATTCTTGTTCGTTACAATACTTGTTCTTATTGCCCCACTTTCCTTTAATCTTACATATTGTCATTTTCATCACTCTTTACATCACGTTAGTTCTTTGCATCACACTAACTCTAGTGTCTCTTTACTTTACATTTTCAAATGCCACTCGATCTATGTCATAGTGTCACTCTGTTCTTTTGCTCACTTTGGGTGCTCACTTTTCTCTCATGCATACACATAGGGTTTTTGACATTTACATAGTTCTCATTCATCATATTATGCAAGTTGTACTCACAATCATGCAACATTACATTTTCATCATTACTTTACCCTATTATGCATACAACAATATATACATATATGCTCAAATGAATGACACATTAGGCATAGAAGGAAGTTCAATGAGTTTGAGAAGCACCACCCACCTCGTAGGCTTTCAAAGGTGCTCCGATGATTTTCTTGGGATTTTTAGACGCTTCGTTCTTTACCTGCGGCAAAACGAACCCTTATTAGGCCATTTTGCTCATAACTTTACTTTGACTTTTCGTAACGTTAATCCGAGCGCACCAACGCGTCGGAAATACCCCCAATTAGGTTTTTAGAGGGTCAATTGCACTTAGAAACCCTCATGAGCAAAAGCCCCAATTTGGTGCCCTAGCTCCAATACACATATCAAACCTAGGGTTTGATCTCATTGGGAAGCAAAAGTAGCTTCATTATACTCTAAATAGTCCATTAGAACCATTCTTAGGCTTTCCAAAACCCTAGTTTGGATTTCACCATTAGAGGTGGTCCAAGCTCACCTCTATAGCAAAACTAGGTTTTGATCTCTTTAGAAGCAAAAGAAAGCTTCAAAACTACTAGATATTCCATTAAAAACCATTTCTAGGTTCATTCAAACCCATTTCTAGGGTTTTACTACATTAGGGTTCAAAGCTTACCTTGTAAGCTTCCTTTTCTTGCACTAGAGAAAAAGGAGATGAAGCCTCTTTGCTCCAAAAGCTTCTTCTTCACCTTCTTTTTCTTCTTTTCCTTTCTTTCCTTGTCTTCTTTTTCTCCTTCTTTGTCTTCTAGAGAGAGAGAAAGAGGGATGAGAGGGAATGAGAGGGGAAAAATGAGAGAAAATCTCATTAGGCCCCATAACATAGCTATTGGGTTGCCAAAATGCAAATAAACCCCTCCACTTTCACTTCAATACACTGCCCGAACTGGGCAGTTCGCACAGCCGGGGACCGGTCTCTCCTTCAGGGACCGGTTCCAGAAGGCTCTCCCCGCGCAGCCAGAGTTGCTGCGCGCAGGGCAACCGGTCTCTCTTTGGGGGACCGATCTCTCGGGGACCGGTCTCTCGGACAGGGACCGGTTCCCGAGAGCTACTTTCTCAGGACTTAGCCGATTTTTCGGCTGTCTCATTTCATACGCGTTCGGGAACCAATCTCTCCCACCAGGGACCGGTCCCCGAGAGCTGAAAATCTACAGTTTTGCAGAATTTGATTCTTTAGCTCTCGAAAACCTTCCACAACGCACTTTTGATCATTTTAACACCTTCGGACTTTCCGAAGTGTACCATCCTCGCACTTTGGTCAATTTGACTAAAGTTCAATATTTATTTTCCCGAATTTTCGGTATATTACAGTAATCTCTCTCTCTATTGTTATCGTCTCTCCCTATGTATTTGTTCTCTCCCATTTTTTTTTTTATCGTCGTCCGTATTGATTTTTATTCTTATATTTATAATAGAAGGGGTAGCAAGAGATATTTTGAGGAGTCGGTTAGGGATTCAAATTCAAGTTGAATGGTTGGAAGATATTTTGGGGGTTGGTTGGGGATTCGAAATTCGAAATCGGATTTTGAATCGGTTGTTGGATGGATAGGTATTCAAAATTTGAATGAATGTGGTTGGTTGGGAGATTTTTGGGAGTTGGTTGGGAATTCGAAATTCGAAATCGAATTTTGAATCGGTTGTGATTTGTTGGAAGTTGTTTTGGGAGTTGGTTGGGAATTCGAAATCAAAAATTGAATTTTGAATCGGTTGTGATTTGAAATCGAATTTCGAATGGGGTTGTTAGGATAACATATATTTTCTAGGGTGTGGATATGGGCCGTCATTGATCTGGCCCACTTAATGAAATTTGTTGGACACAAATAATAATAATCAATGGGCTGAAATGAGACCTGAATTATTGTATAGGCCTAAAATTTTAAAGTGCTTTAATGAGGCCCACCAACTCGCATCCATGAATGGGCCTATTGTGAATTATAATTATTGGCTCCATTTTTTTTTTTTCACTTCAAACAAATTGCCCCCCACCTTTTCGACGTAAAAGTTTCGCGCGCGATAAAAAGGTGATCCACTTCAAACAAATTTTTTTTTTTTTGGCTCGATCCCTCCCCCCCCTTTTTTTGTTCAAACTCCTTTTTACGATTCGGTTCCTCCCTTTGACCGTACTCCTTTTTTTTTTTTTGCTCGATCCCTGCTTTGACTGTACCTTTTTTTTTGTCTCTTTGTTTCTTCGCACTTTTCATTTTTTTTTTTAAGATTTTTTTCACACCATATGCATTCAATTTAATTGCTCAGTTTAACGACATGGCGGTCAATGCTCTGTTTAGGGACATTGCCGTCGATTGGATATGAGTTACTCAGTTTAACGACATAGCGGTCGATTGGATATGGGTTGCTCAGTTTAACGACATAGCGGTCGATATAAATGTGCTCAGTTTAGTGACATGGCGGTCGATTGGATATGGGTTGCTCAGTTTAACGACATGGCGGTCGATTGGGTGTTGGTGAATATGAATTTATTTTGCCTCGAGAAGCAATCGAAATTGCCGCGCTAATCAACCCTAAGGTGAGTTAGCATCCCGTCATCGGCAAAATAGATCTTTGGGTAGTCTGGCGCCTATATGGGTTTTCACCAGATACCTTTCCCTAACTTTTGCCGGTGAGTCTCGAAAGGTTTTCTCACAGCGGGGATCCCAATTTTTCCTGTGGGGTTATAACACAGCAGGGT
The DNA here is from genome assembly GCF_001540865.1 of Ananas comosus. Classification (NCBI taxonomy): domain Eukaryota; kingdom Viridiplantae; phylum Streptophyta; class Magnoliopsida; order Poales; family Bromeliaceae; genus Ananas; species Ananas comosus. The sequence continues at coordinate 9,432,965 of NC_033627.1, forward strand.
AATTTTTGCAATTTTACCCTTGAAGTCCGATGTGAACAATCAAGTCCGCTGGTGGCTCATATTTTACCCATATTATCTAAAAAATTTAGATAACATGTCCCCCATCTTTCTTTTTTTTTTATTAGGAAATATATTTTGTTTTTTTATTTTGCCTCGAGAAACAATTGAAATTGCCACGTATAACCGACCCTACGATGAGTTAGCATTCCGTCATAGGCAAAATATATTTTGGGTAATAGGGAACATGGATTATTTTTATTTATTTTGCCTCGAGAAGTAATCGAATTGCTGCGCGTAACTGACCCTAAGGTGAGTTAGCATTCCGTCATAGCCAAAATATAATTTGGGTAGTTTGGCGCCCATATGGGTTTTCACCAGGTACCTTCCCCTAACTTTTGCCTGTGAGCCTCGAAAGATTTTCTCACAGCGGGGATCCCGATTTTGCCTGTGGGGTTATACCACAGCCGAGGAATTTTTACAATTTTACCCTTGAAGTCCGATGTGGACAATCAAGTCCTCTGGTGGCTTATATTTTACCCATATTATCTAAAAAATTTAGATAACATGTCCTCCACCTTTTTTTCTTTATTTTTTTTAGACCAATTGAAAGGCGATATGTCTTTCAACTATATGGTTTAATGAGTGTGGCTCCATTACATATGTTGGCCTCATTTTGTCCGCTATATTTGCTCAGTTTAATGACATGGCGGTTGAGGTATCATGGTATTTTCATCAACAGAGGTTACTGCTTGAGGGGCGGGTGTCATTTTCATAACCTGCTCTACCCTAGCCTCAATTCCAATTATCATGGAAAACATCATGTTCTGTTGTATCTTCAGATCTAATAACTTTTCATTAATTTTATCAAAACTCGAGGTCACGATCTCTTGCATTTGTGCTAATTGATCTTGGCTGTCATGCGTTCTCTGTCAGTCTGGGAGATCGTCCTCATCACTTCTGACCGAGACGACTCTACATGTTTCAGGCAAAAAGAGCTCCTTATTCTCAGTTTCTTGATACTTCTTTTTACTCTCTACATCTTCCAATACTTTTACTATGAAGTCTCATATTGTTACTGCTGGTATTTCATCCCGCTTTTTGTGTTCAGGTTGAGCTAGTTTCACGAATTTTTGTACCCTCTCCTTTAAGATTGTTTTTCGCTTTTCTAAAGTAGGAGGACTATGTGCTATTTCAGATGAGAAAGTCTGAACTTCCGGATGCAATGGACTTCTCCATGTAATTTCAGAGACTGTGTTCAAATATTTCAACATTTTATGAGTCTTTTTTGATAAGAAGATATTCCAGAATTCAGGAGGAGGCGTATCCCCTTCTTCATTATTTTCATCTTTTATGTTCACAAAATTTATATTTTCAGTTGGCAGATCTGTAAGCACAGCTTGAGAAAGGGTGATCATGCCAGCTTTATACTGCTTTTCTACCTAATCTTTGAATACCCAACAATCTTCAATGGGGTGACTAACCATTCAGTGATATAAACTAGTTAAGAACCCGCGCTTCGCGGTGGGCAAAGAAATCTACAATAAATATAAATTTGTAAATATTAAAGGACAAAAGTATAATACTTTCATAAATATTTATAATACTAAAAATTACTTGTCGATAAAATTCATAATAAAATAATTGTTCATATGCTAATTAGAAATAGTTGTCCATATGTTAATGGCATTGTATCGATAAAGTGCATCCTATTAAAAGATTCAAAAAGATGCATCGGAAATAGTTTTATTATATTATTAGGGTTCATTACTATTATTACTGTTTTATTATAAATTAATTTTATATTTTTATTTAAGTAAAATAGCAGTGGAGCAGCTTTGGTGGAAGGAAAGGAGTTCATCTCCATCGATTTTTTTTTTATTTTTAAGTAAAATAGTCTGGGGTGAGGAAATCTCAGAGTTTCGGACAAATTAGGCAAAATGGGCCTGTGTTTGAAATTAGCTTTATGTTTTTCGTTTAAGTAAAATAGTCGGTGTGGACATTTTGAAGCTGTGAGCAAATTGGGTGTCTCTACCCGAACATTTTAAATCGGTTTTACTTGCATAGAAAAATCATGTTTTCTTTACAGCTTAGATCTCTGTTGCAGCTAAGTAGAGATAAAAGCACACAATTGAATCTAGTCCAACCTATTTACTACCAAAAGAGAATAAAGAAAGTAGGCAGTGACAAAGAGAGAGCAGCTTCTTGACATTGTATGGCGGATGCTTACAAAGGCAACTCTGGGCAGATTACAATCCTACGTTTTAAACATTTAAATGTACCACCAAACAACAATCAACGAACCAACCACCTATTATGAACTTTGTCAAGAGCTCTAAACAGTGTCAGCAAACTGTCAACTTAGAGTAAAAATATATCAAATCACCACCTGAAACTTCTGCCAGATTAATAGATCACCTCAACCGAGCCATATTACAAATCCTTAAATAAACTTATAAATTTTTTTAAAAAAAATTTCTAAGTTTTCTGTCACCTGAGAATAACGCGTTTGACTGCAACAACAGAAAAGGTCGAGTTGAGTAATTTTACAATCGATTGATTAATTAGTTGAAAATTTTAAGATTTTTATACTCCAGTAGGCTCACGGGCTCTTTTCCCATGAACAAAATTAGAAAAAAAAATTTTGAAAAAAAAACTACGGATCATCATACACAGATTCTCCGCTCCAATTTGCTACAAACATCAAATATGGACACCAAAATAAAGAGAGAGAGAGAGAGAGAGAGAGAGAGAGAGGTTCATGGGAAAAGAGCTCAGGTTGATTACTTAGATGAGAAATTTTGCAATAAATTGATTACTTAGATAAAAATTATAATTCAGTAGGCTCTCGAGCTCATTTCCCATGAAAAAAAAAATCAGAAAAAATAAATAAATAATTTTTTAAAAAATAGGAAAAAAAACCTACAGATCACAAATCACGGGTTCTCAACTCAAATTAAGCCACATACATCAAATAAGAACACCCAAAAAAAAAAAAAAAAAAAAAACAGGGGTAGATCGTGATTACTCGCGGGATGCAGCGCGTTCACTGGGGGGTTGGAGATAGTGATCACGGCGACCCCATCGCCTCCGACGTCCATGGAGATGCCGATCCCGGCCATGCTCTCTGCGATCTCAACGGATAAAAAATCTAGGGTTTACTCCGCGAGCGCGAGCTCGAGAGAGCGAGCTGGATTCCCTTCCTCAGTTGGGGTGGGGGAAAGTAGTATAAGGCAGAGGCGGAGGCGGCGCGTAGGCGGCGGAGGCGTACGGAGAGAGAGAGAGAGAGAGAGAGAGAGGAGGCGAATGGTAGAGGTCTACAGGGTAAAAAAAAAAATAGCGCTCGATGGGACCCACGATCCGAAAATTCAGTTTGGCGAAGCGGCGGTTGAGCGGCGTAAGGTATGACCAGGATTGGAGGGGGGAGTGGAGGCGCCAGAGAGAGGGGACCCACAGGTTAGAGAGAAAGGTGAAAAAAAATATTGGGTGCGGGGGCATAGCACCGTACAGGGGAGGACCCATGGGTCAGATGGTGAAAGAGAGGGAAAAATTTTTTTGGGGCCCACATCACCGAAATGAAGGAGAAGCTGGAAAATAGTTAAGGGTTCGCCCTTTAATGTTATTGTATAGATAAATAGTAGTTTAGGTCATTTGTTTTCCCAACATCTTCTAATTTTCTCTGTTTCGGCAGTTGAAGGCCACTCTTTAAGGCATCTCTAAAGATTTTTTTCACCTTATCTCTTTTGAAGGGATAAATTGTATTCTTTCTTTCTTCAAAAGATGGCCCCTTAAAATTATTTCCACCCAATTCAGACTTCAGAGGTGCCTACTCCGCTGCAGTGGTCATAGCTTTCTTTCTTTTCTCCAGCACATTAGTGTGTACCGCCTTAAAGTGTTCAACTCTTTTGCTTTCTTCCCGTTTGGGCTTTTGGGTTTGAAAGTTCGTTAGGGCGTGCGGGTCTGTTCTCTCCAACCTCGAAACATTTAATATTAAATCATGAAATGTAGTACATTTCGTGGTACATAGGAATGGAGCCATCCAATTATCAACATTACCCATAAGCAATCCAACAGCTTGAGTCTGTTCAATAGGTTGTTCACATTTGATGCTCAAATTTCGCCACCGTGTGATGTATTCCGGCATTGATTCGCCCTTCCTTCTTCTTATAGCGACCATGTCAGCTATTGTAATCTTATCGCTAACGGTGGCAAATTTAGTTCTAAAGGCTTCTTCCATTTCGTCCCATGTTGTGATAGATTCATCATCGAGTGAATAGTACCACTCGAATGCCACCCCTGAAAGACTTTGAGGGAATTGACGTAAGAGGAGTGCACTATTGCCTCTAGTATTTCCACACGTGGCTCTAAAGTGTGCCAAGTGTTGATCAGGGTTACCTATACCATAAAATGTCTTGAATTTGGGGACGATATATCCATCAGGAAATGGGATGCTATCGTATTCTATAGGGTATAGATGCCCCCTACTTTTTTGTTTTGGAGCCGCCTCATCGATTGTTTGTTTGAGTTGCGATGAGATCAGCTCCTGGATCTCTTCCTTCGTCATAAGAAAATTGCTTTGGTGGTTGTGTGGTTCCACTGGTGCAGGCTGCAGTGAGATGGAAGGCGTTGTCTGAGCTGGCTGCAGTGTATTCATTGATTGTGATACATTTGGACGCACTTCATCTGACTGCGGTGTAGTTTGGTTTCGTTGATTTTCAAGATTGGACTGCACATTCAGTAGCAGCCCCATAACTTCATCCATCTTTTTGTAGAGATTAATTATATCTCTATCTTTTTCATCAATTTGTCTTTTTAAAGATGCAATCATGGCATCTTTTGGATCATTGGCCATGAAAACCGATTATTCTTCTTCGTCCTCATCATGAGGATCGTCAGGTAAGGACGAGTCCGCTGGTAACCTTTGGAGGTTAGATGACCTTGGGTCATTTTGTCTCGCTACGCCCTTTCTACGAGCGGCAACTCTAGTAAGCATCTGATTCAATGTCTTTTGCTCCTTTGCTTGATCGAGCTCTTGGTGTCCAACCAGTATGGACCACCATATTTCATTCTTCTCACATGAGTCCTTAGTCATTGGGACAAATTCTTTTCGTACCCACACTTTGTTACATAGTGGTAACGATTGCTTTTGAGCTCCTAACTTTTCCATTCGTCCCTTAATGGCCTTATAGGCCTTGTAGATTCTTTTAGAAATATTTTTCTCTTGATGTTCTTGACATCATCTTCGAAACTTCTAGCTGATTCATTTTTATTGTCGGCTGTAAAACAGCGGTTATTGCATTCTTTTTCACATGCTCCAATAAGGCGAAGGAGTTGTAGGTCGGAAATGTTGATTCGATCATTTGGGGCTCTTGAATGTTATTGTCCTTGCCCCCTGTAACTTTTCCTCTGTGGAGTTGATGGTGGTTATTCCTCTTAAAAGACGCTCTTGTCGGAGGAATAGTGGTTTAGTATCATTAGAAAGCGCCAGCCTATCGAATACTGATGCTTTCTGCACTCTGCCATTTGGGAATATCAATCTTCTTTCAGACTACATCCTCTTGGATGCAGGTTCGTAAGTGAGACGTTCGCCTATGGGTCGGCGAGGAGGGTTGGGGATGACCACATTGGGTCGTCTTCCTCAAGATGGCAGCCGAGGAATGACCACATTGGACACATCTTGTGAAGGGGCGGCGGGAGTGGTCATGCCCCTAGTAACAGCAAAAGTTTGAGCCATAACAGTAGCTCGAACATCTTCTAGAATGGTGCAAAATTGGATTGAAGCACCTGGAGTTCCGAAAGTCAGGACGGATGTAGGCAAGCAGACTCGCGAACCTGCATCCAATATCATTGAGTTTGTTGATGCAGCGACAACGTTCTTTGATGTTGGTGCCATTTTCTGATGCAAAAATGTAGCAATTAGGACCTTTTTTTTTTAAGGTCTCGAAAATGGAAGGAGAAACTAGGTCCCACCGGGTGTGCCATTTTGTCTGCCACCACGAATGACGCACCTCGCACGGTCGATAGGTTTTGCCGTGGGGTAGTATTTATGATTCAGATTGGTATTTGATGTATTTGGGTATCAAGTATTGCGGGTCCATAGCTTCCAATAGATGCAAGCATCTATTGTTAATTACCCCCTAGGCATTGGGGCACCTTCTATTAAGAGACCTTTATAGATGGGATATGATGAATTGTATCTTGATGATCGGTCGAATCCTATGTATATGTGTTAGGATTCAGCCGGATTTGAGGTTGACTAGGTCTCAAGTATGCATATTAAGATCTAGTTGATATTAAACTCTAATGGCTCTAAGGATATGTTTTAGAGTCCAATTACATTTGGTTTCACCTCAATTGTATGTTCTAAGATGAAGATGTGACCAAACCCCAAGTATATGTCTTGAGGTAGGTCGGGTTTGATGTTACCCGAAGGTAAGGAGTGACTAATTCCTGAGTGTATGTATCAGGATTAACCGAGTTTAATATATTTTTCACTCTAGTTATATATGCTAGAGTGAGAATCTGACTAAGCCCTAAGGTATTGTGCTAGGGTTTGTCAGATTTAATTTCAATGAGCTCTAAGTATATGTATTAGAACTCGATTGGATATGGATTTCACTCTAGATAGATATGCTAGAGCAAAAGGCTGACTAGACTCTAAGTATATGTGTTAGAACTAGTCGAACTTGATTTGACTTCCACTCTAGGTATATGTGCTAGAGCAAAAGATCGACTAGACCCTAAGTATATGAATTTAGGGTTAGTCGGATGAACTCTAAGTATATGTGTCAGAGTTCGAATAAATCTGATATCATTTGACTGAATTCTAAGTATATAATTTAGAACTCTGTCGATTTGGAAATATTTTGCCTTAGTTATATGTGCTAAGGCGATTGACTTAGTCCTAAGTATATGTATTAGGGTAGTCGATATTAAATTTTTATTCTAGATATATGTGCTAGAGTAGAAAAGGTTCATGATGAACTTTGGATATGATTTAATTCATATATGGTTCATGAGATTTTTGGTTTATGGCTCATGAGGTTTGGTGTATGGCTCATGAGGTTTGGTTTATGGGATTTGGTTCATGGATTTGGTATATAAACTTGGTTTATGGACTTGGTTCATAGTTCATGAACTTGATTCATTTGGTTCATGAACTTGGTTTATAGACTTGATTCATGGTTCATGAACTTGATTCATTTGGTTCATAAACTTAGTTTATAGACTTGGTTCATGATTCATGAACTTGGCTCATTTGGTTCATGAACTTGGTGTACGGTTCATGGGGTTTTGTTTATAGTTCATGAACTTGGTGTATGGTTTATGGGGTTTTGGTTCGTGGTTCATGAACTTGGTTCATAAGGTTAGGTATGTGGGATTTGGTTCATGGACTTGGATATGGTTCATGGATTTAGTATATGAACTTGGGTATGGTTCATGGGATTCACAAACTTGAGTAAGCTTCATGAACTTGGTTCATGGTTTATGGGATTTGGTTCATGAACTTGGGTATGGTTCGTGGTGTTTGGTTCACGAACTTGGTTCATGATTTATGGGACTTGGGTTCATGAACTTGGGTATGGTTCGTGGTGTTTGGTTCATGAACTTGGTTCATGGTTTATGGAATTTGGTTCATGAACTTGGGTATGGTTCGTGGTGTTTGGTTCACGAACTTGGTTCATGGTTTATGGGATTTGGTTCATGAACTTCGATATGAATCCTAGTTGGAAGTCGGGTTTGGGTTCTATTTGTGGTCCGGATTGGGTTTGAGTTTGGGATTTTATTTGTGGATTGGATTGGTTTTGGGTTTATCTGTGGTCTGTATTTGCTTTTGGGTTTTATTTGTAGACTTGGTTTTGGTTTGGGGGATTTGATTTGGGTTTTGGGTTTGGGTTTTTTATTTTGGATTGAATTTTATTTGTGGACTTGACATTGGTTTCGGGTTTGGGTTTTGTTTTTTGGTTTGGATTTGGGTTGGGATTTGGGTTTTGGTTTTGGTTTTTGATTTGGGTTTTGGTTTTTTATTTGTGGACTTGGTTTGGGTTTGGATTTGGGTTTTATTTGTGGACTTAGTTTTCTTTTCAATTCTATTTCGAGTCCAAGGAAATCCTCTTTTGATTTTGCAATTCGATTTGGGGTCCGAAGAAATCCCCTTTTGATTTTGCAATTTGACTTGGGGTCCGAAGAAATTCCCTTTTGATTCTAATTTGATTTGGGTCCGAAGAAATCCTCTTTTGATTTCGCAATTTGATTTGGGGTCCGAATAAATCCTCGTTTGATTTTGATTTGGGGTCCGAAAAAATTCCTGTTTGATTTCGCAATTTGATTTGGGGTCCGAAGAAATTCCCGTTTGATTTCGATTTGGGGTCCAAAGAAATTTCCATTTTGATCTTGATTTAGGGTTCGAAGAAATTCCCGTTTGATTTCGATTTGGGGTCCGAAGAAATTTCCGTTTTGATCTCGATTTAGGGTTCGAAGAAATTCCCGTTTTGATCTCGATTTGGGGTCGGAAGAAATCCCCTTTTTGATCTTTATTTGGGGTCCAAAGAAATTCCCGTTTGATTTCGATTTGGGGTCCGAAGAAATTCCCGTTTGATCTCGATTTGGGGTCCGAAGAAATTCCCGTTTGATCTCAATTTGGGGTCCGAAAAAATTCCCGCTTGATCTTGATATGGGGTCCGAAGAAATCCCCGTTTTGATCTTGATTTGGGGTCCGAAGAAATTCTCGTTTGATTTTGATTTGGGGTCCGAAGAAATCCCCATTTGATCTCGATTTAGGGTTCGAAGAAATCCCCGCTTGATCTCGATTTGGGGTCCGAAGAAATCCCCGTTTGATTTCGATTTGGGGTCTGAAGAAATTTTCTTTTTGATCTTGATTTGGGGTCCGAAGAAATCCCCGCTTGATCTCGATTTGGCTTGAATCTGAACTGGTTTGAAAGTTTTGTGGATTGATTCAATGTTTTCGAAAGGGATTGAAGGGTCCGAAGAAACGGGAAATCTTTGATTCTCCTCCCATCTTCTTTCGAAAACACCGAACTGATAAGGTTGGAGGTGACAGCGGCTGTAACGTACTGAACTTTTGCAAATTGTGAGGTTCAAGTGTTTGATCCGTGTGTCGAGCTTTTTCAGACTTTCTGGAAGGTCGTAGACAGTGTTCCGACCTATGGCTCGAATTTCGAGAATCGAGATTTAAAACTTAGCACTAAAATCTCTGAAGTGAAGATTTTAGGCTGCTCTCGGGTTGGACTCTACAGAGCAGAGCACCGTTACTGCATCAGGCTCGTACCGGAACTGGACCTGGTACCGGTACTGCATCGGGCTGGTACCGGTACCCAGTGTATTTTTCTGCGAACCCGAGGCTCGGGTTTGCGCAGTCTATAGCTTGGTATCGGTATTCTTTCCTGTGTACATGTACGTAGTGCATATGCAGTCTGCACATTGTTGGAGGATTTTTTTGAGATTGTTACCTCTCTATATAACCCCCCACAGCCCCTAGATGGCTCATTTGAGTCCTAAACCGTGGAGGACACAGGTGAGACCCCTCTCCCTTGGTTTTCTCCCATTTTCTTGTGTTTTATAGTTTGGTTTGATTTCCTCTTTTTGCTTCTCTTTGCTCTTTGTTGGTTTTTCCACCTTAGAGAAGCATTGGATTGAGGATTGGAGCTCATTTAAGGAAAGATCTTCAACCCTCGCTCACTTTTTTGCTTGATTTGAAGCTTTGGAGAGGTTAGTAATATGTTTCTTCCATTAGATTCATGTTTTGATGGATTTCTTGAGATGAAACCCTAGAAATGAGAAATCTAGGGTTTATTTGGGGACTTTTGATTGGTAGTTTTTGGGGCTTAATTGATAAGTGTAGAATATCTCGTTGGGGTGGATTAGAAGGGCTCTAGCTTCCATTTAGAATTTGAGAGGGTTTTTTCCATATTTAGGTGAGTTTTGCCCTATTCTTGGGTTGATTTGAGATGAACACCTCGGGTGTTCTTTTGTTTTGTCTAACTCTCTTAATATTACCTTTAGGGAGGTAGGAGACTTGTGGACACCTTCGTCGGTGCAAACGAAGGGGATCCGAGGAGTCCCGGTGGGTTTGACCTCACCGAAATGAGAAAATCTCACCTATGTCATTTTTAATATTGTAAAATAAAAAATCATACATATTCATACTAGATAGGGTATATGTGAATTTTAAAATGCTTGAAATGCACATATTATGTACAATAAAAATTTAGACCTCTATGTAGTAGAGAGTTAAATATGTTGGAATCATGCATATGGATAGCATCCTTATATGTGGCTTGGGATCATGTTTTATGTAGTGAAAATGACAAGTACAATATGCTCTTGGACTTAGAACTCATGTTGGACATAGGAGAAAGTATAATGTCATAAATAGGTATTAGACTTGGATTATGCTTGACATAGTAAACCTAATGTCATGAAGTGGCATTAAATGTAGTAAATGGTTGAACTTTACATTATGACATAAAATTAGACCTTCGGAGTTGCTAGTATTTATACCATGTTGAGACATGATGACATCGAACTTGAGATGGTTGATTATGCTTGCTTGCCATTTGTGCTCATTCGCACATGCTTGTGAGGGTCGCTCCCTACAAGCCGGCACTCCGGAGTTAGCTTATGCGATTTATGCTCGCTCGTACGGTATTGAGAAGCCTACTGGGCCGGGTAAGATAGACTCATTCCTAGAGTGAAAATATTGGGGCTTCCACGGGCATTTAGGCGACACAAGCCAGACCACACTTGTGTAGGTCCTAAGATGAAATTGGATTAACAATAAACCTTTATTATGACAATCACTACTAGATAGCTTATAGTAGTTGGATTCTTGGGTCATGCTTGGGGTTTACTATTGGATATATGGTTACTTGCTTAGACATGATAGTATACTTGGTAGCCTTGTTTGTGCATAGTAGTATACTTGTTAGACATATTTAGAGTATATTAGTACATTCATGTGATATACTTATTCATGTTAGGCTAACAATTGCAATTGTGGAACTTCATGCTAAGTAGTGGCATAATAGTTAGCAAGTTTAATTCATGTTTATTATTCATGCTATTCCTTTCGGTTAACTGTTAGAATAATCTCATTTTTGCTTCTATAGCCTAGTGGAGTTGTTGAAGCATAAAAAAAAAAAAGAAGAGAGAGGAATAAAAGAGGAAAAAGAAAAAAAGGGGAGAGAAAGAAATAAAAAATAGAGATGGTTTATGAGATTATCCATGCACCAGGTGCATGGATAAAATTTAAATTTTGAAAATATCTCATGCACCGTGAGCATAAATTACGAAAAGTGGGACGTTCTTGTAGATACGAACGGGTATTAAAAATAGCATATTAGACCTTTCCCTTTCACGTATTTACAAAATGCTCCGCTTTAATCATATAATATTTTATTATATTGACTAAGGTGTAATATGAGCAAAGGGAAAGGACCAATTCGCAATATTCCCACAATCCCATCGCAACCATCCATTATCTCATAATCCCATCATAACCATCCAAAATCTCTCCCACAATCNTATGATTTCTTTTGAAGCTGAGCTTTAGGTCTCTTAATCTTGAAAAATGTATTGCTTTTTAACCGGGTTTGGTGTTGTGTATGCCTTTATTAGGATAGTTGATCATCAAGGAATTTCAGATGAAATTGTTAAATTCTATGTAGTCTCAGAATTTAGTTAGGAACTGCATGCGTTTATATCGCAAAATTAGTCACATAATGTTGACTAGAGGCTCTAGAGATATTCTTAAAATTTGACTTTCAAGCTCGAAAACTTGGAAAAGCATGTGATGCGTGGATGGGCAGAGTTTATGTCACAAGGGGAACTACTTTTGGAGCACTTCAAAAAAAAAAAAAAAGAAGAAAAAACAACTGCATAAATAACAAGGTAAATGGAACTCATATTTGGCAGTCCATTTTCAGCCTAAGAATACGCAATAGTTGGCTAGATTAGAAGTAAATTTTTTGAAATGCCAATGGCATGCATTTCTATGTTTTTTTTTTTGAGAGGAAGGTTGCATGCTATCGCTTCATTCATTAAGAGCGTGAATTTAGCAAAGTGTGGGAAGCAACAAGGCTTCCACTAAAAAAAAAAAAAAAAAAAAAAAAAAAAAAAGAAAAGCACCCACCAACATTCCCCCAAAGAAGTCCTGAGCTCCACCGAGCTCCGCCACATCCTCTCCCGTCAACGGCAGCCGCGCCCCGAGCTCTACTGAGCTCCTCCATGTCTCCGCCCGCCTCGTCTTTGTGCGACATCGACGGCACCCCCACATGTAGGCGCGACCCACCGAGCGCCCCCGAACTCCGCTTCGTTCTCCCTCATCGTCGGCGGCCGCGATGCTCGACTACCGAGCGCCCCCGAGCCTCCATCAAGCCCCTCTTCGGCAATCTCTGCGTCGCCAAAGCCGTCGCTCCATCACCCGAGGCGTCAAGGCCGCCTACGCCGATGACGCCCGCTCCAAAGCCGCCCGTGTCGCCCCAAGACGACCTCGACCCACGACGTCAAGTTCGTCGGCCCCTGCGCCCGAGGCCATCGCTCTGAGACCGCCCGCGCCGAAGCCGCCCGCCTTGAGGCTGTCAACCCCGAGGCCACCATGATCCTCGCCGAGTTCGGTTGTGCACCACCGCTTCCTCTTCGCAGCCTGTTCCGAGATCATGACGCCATCATCTCTGGCCACAAAGAGACTCTGAGGCAAAACCACCACGTGTTCAACGAAATGCCCGAATGAAGCGGCGACCCCATGAAGCCGTCGTGGTCCTCGCCGGACGCAGCCGCGTCTTCTGCTCCGGTGCCGACCTCACCGCCACCGAGAATATCTTTAAGAGCGACGCCAAATACCCTGCCATAGACCCCGCCGTGTCGTGCCCGCCTCCACCGAGCTCGCCGCCCTCAGTCACTCGAAGCCGCTCCGGCCTTAGCCGCTCGAAGGCCCGCTGCCGTCCTCGACTCGAAGCCGTGCCACCCGCGGCCGATCTGCCTGAAGCCGCGCCACCCGCGGCCGATATTTTCGAAGCCGCGCCACCCGCGGTCGATCCGCCCGAAGCCGCGCCACCCGCGGCCAATTCGCCGATGCCTATGCCGAGCCGCCGCCCATGACTCTGCTCGTGATCTCGGCCGATCCGTCGACACCCGCGCGCCGTCGTCGACTTTGATGGCTCGAACCCGAGGAGTTCCCTCTGATGCCGCGTCACTCCACCTCGAAGGCCGCAGCCCCGTCGATGCCACGTCGCTGTTGTGGCCTTTCACCGCTGCAGAGCGTCGCCGTCACGGCCCTCCTTCGTCGCGGTCTCAGATCCGTGGCTCCACTGTCAGGTCACAGCCCCAGTGGAGCTCCGTCATCAACAAAGCCGCCAGCTGCTCGACGGCGATCCTGAGAGAGAGAGCGGTGCTCTCCTCTCAAACGGATTCCGCACGCCAAGTGCCTGATGTGCCCGGAGTCCGCCCACCAACCGCTCGACGGCGAACCTGAGAGAGAGAGCGGTGCTCTCCTCTCAAATGGGTTCCGCCCGCCAAGTGCTCGATGTGCCCGGAGTCTGCCCACCAACCGCTCCGACGACGATCCTGAGAGAGAGAGCGGTGCTCTCCTCTCAAACGGATTCCGCCCGCCAAGTGCTTGATGGGTTCCGCCCGCCAAGTGCTCGATGTGCCCGGAGTCCGCCCACCAACCGCTCCGACGACAAATCCGAGAGAGAGCGCGGTGCTCTCCTCTCAAACAAAGTTCGCCCGCTAATTGCTCGGTGGCGAATCATAAAGAGAGCGATGCTCTCATTTACCGACCAATCATTCGACGAAATTCCTGAATAAAATCAGAGAACCCCCCATCTGTTTGACGAAATTCCTGAATGCAACAACGAGGCTAAAGAAGTTGAGTTATGAGCACCGTGACTTCACGCTCGTCGCCCAGAAGGTCTATGTCAGCATCTACAAAGTCGCACACGACTTCTCACCTTCTGAGTATCGCCGCGGAGATCATCCCCGTCAACCAGTAGCCATCGAGCGNATTGGACTTTATCATATATATTTAAAGTTCAATTAACTAAATCAAACTCTAATTCATTTAATTAGAGTTTAATTTGAATCGAACCTGGTTAAATCCCAATGTATATACATGGAATTTAACCAACCTTTCACCTTAGGGTGAACAATATTGTTAAGCACTGAAACATATGAAGCCCAATTAAATCAATTTGATTATATACTTTGATATCTTGGTTCAGAATCAAATTCAATCAACCGTCGTACTGAATTATGTTATAAAATTCATCTTTTATTCAATCACAGCATTACAAAGGTCTCTTAATCGAAGGTGCCCTAACACTTTGTAGGGGTAATTAACAATAAATGCTTGCGTTTATTGGAAGCCATGAATCCACAAAACCTGATTTTCATACATATTCAAATATTAATCTGAATCATGAATACTACCCCACGGTGAAAAATCAAAATAAGATCAACCGTGCGAGGTACGTCATTCGTGGTGGCAGACAGGAGTATTTCGCTGAGGTCAGCGGTTGCCTACTGGGAACTATTGTTAATAGTTCTCACGCCCCTATTTTGTGGTTTTTATTTTAGAGCCATCCGCACCGGAAGAGGCTAGGGATCGCGGCAAAGGGGTCACGTCTAGCTAGATCGCGAGGATCTTTACTGTTAGGTGGTTATCTCTCCTTTTGTATAGTTGGAGAGAGAACCAGTTCTGTACCCGTGTATAAAGGCCATCATTTTTGTATATCTCGCACTTGTACTTGAGATGTTATGATGTACCTATCTGTGGATCGTTTTAGTTGTTTAGTTCTTTTACTATTCTTCTTGTCATTAGATTCTAGATGTTGTATACTCTGATATCTCTAGATACTCGTTATACTTGTTTTATTTATCGCTTTGTTCTAGACGCCTTATATGTTGTTGGCATATGGCGGGTTTGGACACGCACCGGGCAGGCCTCCGTTGGGTCCCGGGGCATGACAGCGACGAAGATGATGACGGTGGCATAGATCTTAACGGCCGGCGGATTTGATTCGATATTTTCGAAAGATGTTGAAAGGTCCGAAGAAACGGGGAATCAAAGATTCCCCTTCCCTCTTTTTTCGAAAATATCAAACCGGCGATGCTAGAGATGACGTCGATGAAGATGATGACGGTGGCGCGGATCTGTTCGGCCGTCGGATTTGATTTGACATTTTTGAAAGATGTTGAATGGTCCGAAAAAACTGGGAATCAAAGATTCCCCTCCCCTCTTCTTTCGAAAATATTGAACCGGCGATGCTCGAGGTGGTCACGGCAATATAGATCACCCATTCCATCAATTAACGGCTTCGAATGGGGTATTGAGAGGTCCGAAGAAACGGGGAGCCATTGGCTCCCCTCCACACTCCCATCGAAACCGTCTAGATGGTATGGATGGCTACGGTAGCAAGACCTAAAAAAAAAAGAAAAGGGGAGAAGAAAAGAGATTTTTTTTTAATTTTTTTTGGCATGTTTTATTATATTTTTTTCTCTTTTCTTCTTTCTTTTTTTTTCTTTACCTGTTGATCAGATAGCGGATTGGATGAGGCGGCTCGGCGATCTCTCCTCCTTTCCGTGGCTCGGCGATTTCTCATCTTTTTATCATAATCTCTCTCTCTATTGCTATCGTCTCTCCCTATGTATTTGTTCTCTCCTCTTTCTTTTTTTTATCGTCGTCCGCATTGATTTTTATTCTCATATTTATAATAAAAGGGGCGGCGAGAGATATTTTGAGGAGTCGGTTAGGGATTCAAATTTTGAATCGGTTGTTGGATGGTTGGAAAATATTTTGGGGGTTGGTTGGGAATTCGAAATTCGAAATCGAATTTTGAATCGGTTGTTGGATGGATAGGTATTCAAAATTTGAATGAATGTGGTTGGTTGGGAGATTTTTGGGAGTTGGCTGGGAATTCGAAATTCGAAATCGAATTTTGAATCAGTTGTGATTTGTTAGAAGTTGTTTTGGGAGTTGGTTGGGAATTCAAAATCTAAAATCGAATTTTGAATCGGTTGTGATTTGAAATAGAATTTCGAATGGGGTTATTAGGATTATAGATATTTTCTAGAGTATGGATATGGACCGTCATTGATCGAGCCCATTTTAATGAAATTTGTTGGGCACAAATAATAATAATCAATGGGCTGAAATGAGACCCGAATTATTGTATAGGCCTAAAATTTTAAAGGGCTTTAATGAGGCCCACCAACTCGCATCCATGAATGGGCCTATTGTGAATTATAATTATTGGCTCCAATATTTTTTTTTTTTCACTTCAAACACTAAGCTATTACAAGCATTCACACCACATGCTTTTTACATATTACATTTTCGTTTTCTTTTCTTCTAAATACAATCAAGATTATTACAATATTGTTTTCCTTTTTTCCTACACCCCTAGCTAGGCTGACTCGGGGTATTGCTATCTCTAGTCTCAGTAGTAGGGCGCTATCTACGGAGGTACGCCCTTTCCACGTGCTGCCGCGCCGCTCGCGTGTGAATCTGTAATCTCCAAAACAACGTGGGGTGAGAACTATTGTCTATAGTTCCCAGTGGGTACGGCCACCCAAGGGAAGAGCACAACCCACCAGGTCCCAAGGAGGCACTGCAACATGTTAGTTCAACAGATATCCAACAGATATATATGCAAGTATTAAAATACATATTATGCCTCTCAACACGCAACAATACAAATCGTGCAACTATGCAACTCAACATGCAATAAGCTAAGTAGATCGACCGATTCTACTTTCAATCCTGCTATTCATAGTTCATCCAATTGACTTTTAAGTTTTCCTCTATCTTAAATTCATGTCAATTATAACTCTGCTCATAAGGTTTCATCTACCTTTGATCCATATAATTTGCTCTTTGCTTTTAAGGTTTCTTCTACCTTAACCAAGCTAGCCACCCGACTCGGCCTCGAGTCAATCATCTGCGGAATACCGCATAAAACCAGGCTCAAGGTGAAGGACGTCTCACATGCACCTCAGTCTTAAATCCACTAAACTGGGATGCCAACTGGGATGCAAATCCACTCTACTGGGATTCATCCACGGCTCATAATGTATGTCACTCAATCTCACTCGCTAACCGTAAGGTTATGCCCAACTCACATTTCAAATCTCAGAGGTGAGGAGACTCTGCGCTACACACACCCGAGATCGCCTACTGGGTAATCAAGTTACTCAAACACGACTACTACAGCGGAGCTCACTACTTGGGTGGAGCGACCACGCCAAGGTCAAACAGACTATATGAGTATGATCCAATCCTCTCACTCGAGGATACCCTGTCTAGTAGGGTTAACAACAACACGGAAAATCCACTAACCCCAATACTCATGCCATAAGTGTCTCTACTACACAAGGTTCACGTGGCACATATCCACAACTCGGGAAATCATCTATCCCTATGTTCATGTCACAGTGTCTCTACTACACTAGTCCAAATGCCACTCGATCTACTTGACATTCTACTCGTCCACATCGAGTATTATAGTTTTCATGTTCTTGTTTTCCAATGTTGAGCTCTCTAATCAACCTAGAGTTATCGACTCAAGTTCACATTTACATGAATCTGGCACATGCTGCAACATATCATCATGCATATTCATCTAACATAATCCACAATATATCAACATGCATATTCCATCTCATGCATGCATATAGCCTCTATGTCATGCATTCATATAGCATCTCATAGTAGGTAACAACATCAAGCATAATACGATTCCTACATTCACATTATCACGTACAACCTACCAAATATACATACATGCATCAATAGTAACCATGCATCATCATTATCATCTATGGTAGTTCAATCATAACATTCATTTCATGCAACCACATGTTTTGCAACTAACTACGATTATATGCATCAATGATAAACAACACTCCACTTCGACATGAAAGTGAGCTAATATCTTCGATGAGCACAACCCACCTCGCAACGCTTTCCGATTGCTTGTCGACACTTGCAATTGGGCTCCCGCGGCACACGATACCCGGTTCGGCTCGAATTCGCAATCGGCAACCAAACGCCAGCTAATCCGCGACCTAGGGTCATCAATGGCTCTTCTCTAACCTTCAATTAGAGAACAATAGGATTTAATTAGATCAAAACCCTCATTTACTCCAAAACCCCAAAATCCTCATTCTAACCCTAGCATATGTATAGTCCCCAAATAACCCAAATTAAATGGAGAAAATATGTTAGAGACACTCTAGAGGCTACTAAAACACTAAGTATAAAGGATTTAGCCAAATCCTAAACACTTACCGAATTGCGAACGCCGAGTCGAAAGCACGCCGCTCAACCGGGCACACGAAGACCCGATCCGACGCTCCACACGCGTTTCCAAGCCCACTCTCCGCCAAGCCTCCGAATTTGGGAGAGTAAGATAAAGAGAGTATGGAGATATCTAGAGAGAGAAAGGGAAGGTTTCTCTCTCCCTCTCCATACGCGCGTGTGTGTGTGTGTTGGCTAGGAAGAAGAAGAAAGGGGAGAAGAAACCCCTTTTATAGTCAACCTCCATCCCAACATTAACACAATTTCAGTTTAGTAGCTCAGAATCTGTTACTTTTCGCCGGAGCCCTTCTGAATGTCCGTTTTCTCTCAAATTTGACAGTCAAGCTCAGTTTAAGTTAATAAGAAGAACGATATCTTAATTTCTCAGTTTCGACCATTTTTTGGCCACCGAAACCCCTACCGACTAAAATCTCTGACAGATAGAAGTCAGATTTTATTTTCCACTTTTCGGGTGTCGGAATGACATGAAACTTTAAATCTAGCATCATAAAAATAATCCCGACATATTTTCAGATTTTTATAATTTTCTAACACTGTGAATTTTCTGCTAAAATATCAGTCCCGTTCTTTACTGAAAATTTTAAATTTTCTGTTTCCATTCAAATTTCAGCACAAGTCATTCTGACTTACATTTTACTTCTTTAAGTCCAATAAAAATAGTATCTTACACTATTTTTATTTACACTTACTTTTATATTAAGAATCCGGTACATTACACTGCACCTGTGGACGTTTAGTGTCACACCCCAAAAATCCCACATCGGATGGGAATGGGGTTGTCATTGGGTTTATAAGAGACTTAGACACTAGTAATAATAACTGGGCTTAAGCATTTTGGGTCGGTGTTTGGGCCCAACGAGTTATTGTTGCTAGTGGGCTGAGTCGTAACATTTGATATCAGAGCCAATTACCAGCCGGAAATATGTGGCTAGTCTCGGTTGAGCCAGGGTCTGAAAGACAAGATGATAGGCTATGCTAGAATCTGTATGACAATGTGACCGGATATACCAGGGTCTGGATGACAAGACTAGCGAGATGCATCTCACGGCTATACCAGGGTGTGGATGACAAGACTAGCGAGATGTATCTCACATCGCCTGGTGATCTTAGGCTGTGTATGTGATTTAATCCCACATCGGATAGAAATGTAGATGTGATTGGGTATATTAGAGACTTAGACACTACTAATAATAACTGGGCTTAAGTAATTTGGGCCAGTGTTTGGGCCCAACGAGTTATTGTTGCTAGTGGGCTGGGCCCTAACATTCAAGTTGTTCAAAAGCCTTCCTTGTCCTACCTCTCATAGCTTGAAGTTTCAAATCTCAAATTTTAAATTTTAAAATTCAAAATTTTAAATTTTAATATTTTAAGATAAAATTTAAATTTTGACATTTTAGATTTTAAAACTTACATTTAAAAATTTAAAAATTTAAAATTTAGAATTACAAGTTTTAAGTTTCAAATTACAAAATTAAAATTTAAAATTTAAAATTTAATTTTACTTTTAAATTACAAACTTCAAAAAAAATTCAAAATTTAAATTTTTAATTTTCCAATCTGAATTTAAAATTTGAGTTTCAAATTTAAATTCTAAATTTAAAATTTAAAATTTAAAATTCAAGATTGAAATTTGAAATTCAAAATTTAAAATTTAAAACTTAATTTAAAACTCAAATTTTAAATTTTAAATTTTAAATTTTAAATTTTGAATGTTCAAATCTTAAATTTTAAATTTTAAATTTTAAATTTTAAATTTTACATTTTAAATTGAAAATTGAAAATTGAAAATTTAAGATTTGAAAATTCAAAATTCAAAATTTAAAATTTAAAATTTAAAATTTGAGTTTTAAATTAAAATTTAAATTTTAGATTTTGAATTTCAAATTTCAAATCTTAAATTTCATAAGATTTAAAATTTGAAATTCAAATTTTAAATTGATATTGAAAAATTAAAAAATTTAAATTTAAATTTAAAAATTAAAATTTAAATATAAATTCAAATTTTAAATTATTTTAATATAAAATTTAGTAAAAATATTAATATAGGTAAATATCAAAAAAAAAAATTTTACCAAACAGCATTAATAAATTATTTCAAAAAAATTACTTTTATCTAAATTCATCTAAATTCAGTAAAATATTCTACAGCTTTTTATCGAAATTAAAATCATTAATTCTTCCATATCAAAATCACTACTACATAAGTCAGTTTTTCAAAGTTAGGCAAATAGGCCCTAAGGTTGCTGGACCACAGCGCTGCTGCACAAGACGCGTGCCGCTTTTTCTAGAGTATTCGCGCACTTCGCCAATTCTTCTTTCCCAGGGGAAACAGAGAGAAAAAAAAATCTATAACCGCCTCTTTTTTTTTTTTTTTTTGCCCTCCAGGTCGGCTGCGCGTGCTGTTTCGGGTCAATTCGATCTAGTTATCGCCGATTTTATAGTTTTCTCTTGTGTACGATGATTTATCAATCAATTTATTTATAAATGAAATTTGAGGTGTCGAACTTTTAACGGGGCTTAGGCGGGTAGCGTGCATCATAATCAACAATTTGCTTCGTACTGGGGTTCATATTTACTATTGACCTTTGGAAGACGTAAGAATTTGTTTGATTTTGTTTTAATTGTTGCCGATCTACCTTTGGATTCTCTTTGGCTTCTGAATTAAGATTAGGTTTTCTTCCAGAAAACATAAATAGCATAATAAAATCGCTTCTTAGCTGCGTTCTTGTATCTCCGCAGAGATCTGCACGGGAGATATGGAGAGGAGAGGAGGGGGGAGGAATGATTTCTTCGGATTTGGGGATCCTTTTACTGGGTTTGGTGGCGGGAGGGATGATTTATTTGGGTTTGGGGATCCATTTGCTGGATTTGGGGGTTTTGGGAGACCTGGTACTGGTAGCCTCGTATCTAGCTTCTTTGGTGGGAGGAATCCTTTTGATGACCCCTTCTTTACTCGGCCCTTTGGGTACCTGATGGGCCCGAGCATGTTTGACCCGAGGCCGGGCATCCTCGGAGACACGGGCAATACCGGATTCATTGAGCAAGCTCCGCCTCCAAGTAAACCCAGGGGTCCGGTCATCAAGGAGCTGAACTCTGATGATGAAGAAGAAGATGAGGAAGAGAAGATTCACAAGGACAAGAAAGATAACCCCCGAAAGCATTCGCGGTCGAGTGAGGAGCCTGATGTCCAGCACCCTGTTGAAGAAACGGAAGGTGGATAATTTTTGCTGATTTTAATTCGCCGCAGAAAGAAGCATCTGACTTCTTCCCAGTAGTTATTATTTGGTTCGCTTATTGGTTTGAATGGACTACTAACTATGGTTGACATTTTATTAGTCGGTGTTTCTGTTGATCTTTTCTTTGTAACTTATCTTGTAATGGTCGACTGGTTGGTTTACTTGAATCCATATTTGATCAGCGGAAATGCTCTGCGGTAATACTATAAAGCTAGTAGGTTTTCTTTGTGCCGGTTTGAGTAGATGGACCAAATTGGATTTGGAAATATGTTAGAGGGGCACCTTAACCTTATCGAACGCAGTGTGTAAACTTGCAAATAGATGGAACTTAGTTTGTGGTCTACACCTGTATATTTCTTAGTGAGCTTTTAGTTCTGTTGCAGTGCTGTTACAATTATTACCTATGTGCAGAGGTTGATATTTGACGATAAACGGCTATAGGATAAATGCTGAACTCCCTCTTTGCTTGTTTTATCTGCAGAGAAAAGGAGCCGACTTATGGAGTATAAGAACGGGTTTCAGAGAGCTAGTACCTCGCGATCAAAAGCTCATGCTTATACTTTCCAGAGCTCAACTGTGACTTATGGTGGTCGTAATGCTTCTTATTATACTTCATCCACGACAAGAAGAACTGGTGGTGATGGAGTAAGTAACTTTGGTGGTCGTTTATTGCTTTCCTGATCTGTTGCAACATGACAGATTGGTGATGACCCTACATAGGCCTAGTTAGGAATGTTGCATAGAATTGTTGCTCTACTAGGTATTGAGGCCATTCTTATACGGATGTTTTGGACCTTTGTCCAATAGGATCACACATTGATACATAAACTTTGTATTGCGGCACTGCACGAATTCTTATGTAGTAGAAAAAGCAACCTGTTCATTTTTTCCTCCAGAGCGTTCACATACAACATGATTTCGTGCACATGGGATCAGAAATATTCATAATGGAGAAGTTAGTACCAGTGCCTGGTCACACTACAATAGTCTTTGCAAAGTGGGCTAAGGTTGAGTTGAGATGAGTTAAGGATGTGTCATGATTTAATGGTGTCGCTCACATGTATATATATATTTTTTGTTTTATTAGGTTACTGTCGAAGAAAGTAAGGAGGCAGATACCACAACTGGCAGGGCCACCCATAGAATATCTCGAGGAATTCGTGACAAGGTCATCCAGTGCTACTAAGCTCTCCTTTTCTGTCATATTTCTTGTTTGTGTTGCTGCATAGTTCCTTTGTACACTGAGTGAAATATATTTTATCCATCAATTCAGTGGTGAGGTAGGATTTCACTAAATTTATCAGATGTTGTTCGCTTTGCAGGGGCATTCAGTGACAAGGAAACTGAACTCTGATGGAAGAGTTGACACTATGCAGACATTGCACAACCTGAATGAAGGTTTGAACTCTTAAAAGCTGAATGATGTTTGTATACCTAAAAGATGTTTGTATGTCTCCCTTTGGTTTTTCTATTTTATGTATTCATATATTTTTCTTCTTTAGATGAGCTTGCTGGGTTTGAGGAAGCTTGGAAGGGAAAAGCAAGGCAGCACTTACCTGGTTGGAACCCCAGTTCTACTAGTAAGTTAATTCATCAAATTGACTAAATTTTGTTGATTTTTCCTGTTTGCTGGTAGCATGGTCAATCTACAACCCGTATTTTGAGTTCTTGTAGGGCAAAAGTTTCGGATCAACAATCACATTAGGATCATATAAAATTGCTACCATTTGCAAATCAATCAATCCAACTTATAACTCATTCTCTTAATGATTGTCCGATCTAGGAACAGTGGTTGTAATATATGACTGGTTGATTCCTTGATGCATGCTAATTAGAAACAATACTGACCGGAATCCAGTCATAAAGAAATTTAATTATTGAAGGAACCTAGCATTGAAGAGAAGTGTAATGTAATGATGGAACAACTAAAGCTATAATTATCGAGAGCAAAGCATGTACAGAAGGTCAAAATTATGGCTGTGTAAACTTTGCCCAAAACATTGTTGCCAAATGCGAGTGTCTCGCTAACTTGGACGCTCGATCAAGATAAACCCCACCAGCACCTTACCACCTTTAAGGCTGAGCACTTATCTTTGCACCTAGCTAAGTGCCTTAGGCCGAGTAGGTGACTATGGTATGCTCTTTGTTTGGTGTATTGGGCTTTACATTTCTCTCACTTCTATTTTCTAACTTACAAATAAGTGCAAGCATGGGTGGATGAGAGTGAACAATTTTATCATGTTTAGTTTTTACTCATTTGTCCTACCTAACTTACCTAGAGTACGTCAAGAAGAGCACAAAGTGAAGCTAACTTAGAGCTTGATGCCAAAACTTGCTGTGAAAAAGTAAAAAATTGACTAATATTCCAGTTGCTTAACCTTTATAGCACTAAAAAGTCTATATTTCAAGATATGTCGGTGTTTTAATTTGTTTGTATGTTTTTAACTTTCTTGTGGAAAAAATGTACAAACCTTGCCTGATTACCGCATTACGAAATGAAAAAAGTTGCTAACTTTTTCCTTGTAAGTTGTTTAAAGTTTCACTGTCGTCTTTGTATTTTTTAAGTGGACAAGTGACACCTTGAATTCTGATAATTGTTCTAAGCCCTTTGATAGATTTTAACATATCTATCAGTAGCCTATCTGCTCTAAAGGAAGAGGGAACTCCTCATTTAACTTTGCCTAAGCTAGAAGCCTATTGAGAAGAAACTTTTCTCTATTAATTTAAATAACCATGGAATATAAAAGAGGAGAGACCTCTTATCTATAACTTATAAGCTTGGGATCAGCATAATAATCCTAATATGATAAGAAAACCCAATATGGAGAGGATAAATTAAAACTACTCTCATGACCCGTTTGGTTGGATGCAATTGCAAATATAGTATAGTTGGAAAATCATACACCTAAAAATACAGCAGTTGTAACTACACCAAGTTTGTTTGGTTCTATACAGTTGCTAGTGCTGTAATTACATGTCCTTTGTTTAGTAGTGTAAAGATAGTAATTATATTTGTGAATATTCTCATCTTTTGCATAAAGTGGTGAGATTACTTCCGCTACAAATAAAATAATCATATGTTAATCATTTAAACTTAATATCTATAAATAAGTGACTGGATATTAATATAATATATTTACATTTTTCAAAAAATTTTCAACTCTATAGTTTTGGATAAAATGTATAGACATCCCCCAAACTTTCCCGCTTTTGCAAAGAGGCCTTTGAACTTCCAATTTTGGAAAATAACCCTTTGAGTTTCACTATACTTTGCAATCTACCTTATGCTTGCTTGGCATCAAAAAATTAATGGAGATGGGAATAAGCGGTAATTGCATGTGCTACTTTTTCCTCCTTTTCATCTCCAAATGGGGCTCAAAACTGATATAAAAAATGAATGGAACATATTCTTGAAAAATACTTGCTCTAACTTCATAAGGAATTTATTGTTCTTAGTCCTCCCAAGAATATTTGCTTTGTAAATAATAGACCTTTCATACATATGCATATAGCAGGGGGAAAAAAAAGAATTCCTTATCAAATATTTACTTGTTCCATACAAAGATAAACAAAAATTTGATATCATCCATGGGGCCATCTCCAATCCTTCCATGAAGAAGAAGATGCTTATGTTTTATATTCTCCAAGGTTTGGTCTAGAAAGCAGATCACGTGATTGCCACGCGTGCCCATCTCCATTAATTCTTTGACGCTATGCGGACAGAACAGTAAATTGCAAAATATAGTGAAGTTCAAGAGGTTTTTTTCCAAAATTGAAAGTTTAGGGTCTTGTTGCAAAAGCGGGAAAGTTTAGGGGTGTCCATACATTTTACCCTAAAATTTTCAATCTATTTAACTTTAATACATAAACCAAACTTTTTTTAAAACATCTACTACTCTTTTCTCTACTTTTTTTTTTTGTGAAATTGAAAAGCTATAATTAATTAAAATTTATTAAAATAATGTATGTAATCAAACTCTATCAAAACGTACAAACAAACTAGTTTTTATATTTGAAATGAAACTATTTTTTTCTAAAATTTTAATTTTTTATGTAAAGCATACGTTGCACAAGCATCATTATTACTATTTATAAATATTGAGTATATAAATTTATTTTTAAATCTATACTAGTATATATCTATTTATTGTTAATGAATTTATTTACCTATATTTATTTGTTATTCTTAATTAGTGGGGGATCCAATCTCTTACCAGCTGTTGTAGTTGGAACTGCAACCAACTTATGTGTAGTTACAACTACATCATTTGAGCCTCCTTGTGTAGTTCCAACTGGAACAGTCGGACTCAATTGCACCAAACTAAACATAGGATTTGAGTTTGCATGCAGCTTGAAATGCAGTGCAGTTTCAATTATGTGCAACCAAATTGTCCTTTAATCTGCTAAGATTTGTTAAATAATTCTCTCCTTATCTACTAAGTAAATAATGCTAATATACTCGGGAGAGGGCTGCTTATTTTAGGTAGCTTAGGGTTTGAGATGATCGTAGCATCCTTTTTATTATATTCAGTTTTGAGTGACGTGATATCGACATGGCCAGCAGTAAGCATCACTATCACTCAACTCCAGCTGATGCCATCAACTTCAGCTTGGCCATCACAAAAAGGCTAGCATGTAAGCTGATGTGTTTGCTATACTCAATTTAAGTTGATGTGGCTGCTAATGTAAGTTAGCTTGACCCTTACTCACTTCTCACTTTAATGGAACATGGATAAAATTGAAACTTCAGGAGGACTCAGAAACTGTAGGTGCAATTTGCCCTTCAGAAATTGGATGCTGACCTTGAAATTCTGGTTTACAATCTAAACAAATTTATTTTGTTTAAAATTCTGTCAATTTCTATTGGAATTTGATGGTTTCCATCAGAAAAGTGATAAAATAATTTGTTGGGTTGCAAACTATTCCATAAAAGAAGTTATGAATAATGTTGACTTGTGTTGACTTATGTCATGGAAGTACTTAATCAAAATTATTTTACAGTTGAGGCTTCTGTTGTAAAATGCACAATATTTTAGGTTGGTTCTATATGACTTTATCCTTTCCTTAAATACTGTGCATTGCTCTACTTGGGCTAACCTCTTTTTAGCGTTTTATGCCTAGATAATATTAGAAGGTGTCGTCTCAACGACATCTATCACCAGGCAAGGGCGCTGCGAGTTAGCTAGATCTGTTTGAGTGGGTCTAGAGGGTACCTTTTTGTTTGGACATAAAATATGTAACATTTTGGAGAAAATAAGTTATAAACCTTGATGCAGTTTCACAGTTGTACTGGCTTAATTTGGAAGTAATTACTCTGACGCTCTGTTGTACCTATATTATGTATGCGTTGTAAGGTTTGCGTATGTTTCCTCTTCGTTCGGGTGGGGGAATCTCGCTCGTTTGATGTGTCTGTTGCACGTGGCCGAGCGGGTCCAATTGGCGGGACTTAGGGCCTGACAGAATAAGTGAAAAACGACAAGTCGAACTGGATTCCAATTCATGGAAGGGAAGCTTCACATTTTTTCCAATGTGACAAGCGATGCAATGAGATAAATTTATTTTGGGACTAGTATAAATAGAAATTTTGTTTCCTCTGATAAACTTAGCTAAAACGTCTTGACTAAGTTGGCGTACCCTCCTATGTGAGAGATCATAACTAGATCTAGATGCACCTAAAGCTAACTTTTGTTATTTCCAACACTTGCAACTGTGGAAGATAGTGGTTACAATGATTCCTTGAACTACGGCACCGGAAGAGCTCTTTCACCTCTTTTTGGTCGTCCATAGAAAAACGAGAGGAGTCAAATTCAAAACTTGTCCTTCAAACAAAGACCAGAGGAGCCAAATTCAAAACTAGAACTGTTGTCATGAAGAAGAGGCTAGCAGAAATTAAATTCCTCTTAATCTAGGGAACAACAAGAAATTCTCAAGATCAAGAGATTTGGATGTTGTTTTTAAAGTTGTTTCACTAGTTACTAGTTTGAGTGATAGAGACTGCATTTTCATTCCCACCAGAATCTTGTCATGACCACTGTATGGTTTTAGAGGATGAAACAGTACCTGGGTCGGCATGATTAGAGTTTCCATTATCAGTATCATTTAACTAAACCTCCTCACCTGGCTTAGGTGCCTCCATAGCAGAAAATGTCTGAGAAAGATCATTTGAAACAAAAGTATGGTTCAATTTTTGTCTGCACTGAAGAGCAGAGATTGGAAACTTTGACATTGAATGCTGATCGGGCTTGAGACTGTGACCGGGGATTGTTAGGTTGATGAGGGTAAGAATGAGAACAAGGTTGTGGCTATGGGTAATTGGATGGTTGAATTGTTCATGTTCCATAGAGTTTACGGTCTGAATAAGGATTGCAACCTCCCCGCTATCATTGGCCTACTTGGAATCTACTTCCGCGTCCTCCACAAATTCCTCGGCCTTGGTTGGCACAAATTGCTCCAGTTTCCATAGAAAGTGGGGTCAGTGGTATCGCTTGACTCGCTCTACGCGGCACCTTAGTCTCTTCTTGCATTAGAAGTGGACGAAGTTGTTCAAAAGTAGGCTTTGCTTTGTGTTAGTGTGCTCACAAAATTTCTATATTCCTCGGGCATCCCAACTAGAACAATCATAACAAGGTTATGGTCTGATTCTCCTTCCCCAATCGCCTGAAGTGCATCACCAATTGACTTCACCTTTCGCATGTGCTCAGACATGATCATTGTTTTTTTTTAATGCTTCTCAATTCTAACTTGAGAGAAAAAGCAGTGGATGCAGTTTTGTCCAAAAAATATGCTTCAATAAATTTTCATTCATCATGAGCGGTTATGGGTAGAGATCAGCATCTGAAGAATACTGAGCGACAGTGTAGCATTGATCCAAGTCAATATGGTGGTGTCTTCTTTGTTCCAGATAGTGTCTTCTAAATTGACAACCAACCTCTTATTAGAAGACTCAATGAATTGAGGAGGAATTATAACTGTCCCATCTACAAAGGATGCCACTCCAAAGCTTTCTAAAGCATTCAAAAGAACTTGTTTCCAAACCAAATTAGTGATGTCTGCAAATTTTACTAGTACGATTGTTTTGCTGTTGATAATGGAGAGAGAGAGATGTTTGCCGCCATGACTCACCAAATAACAGGATTGTAGGATGTAGGGAGAATAGCAGCAGTCAACAAGCCTTAGTAAGAGAGAGAAAGAACCAGCAGAAGAGAAAAATCACCCATAGGGCAGAAGGTACTGTAGCTGCAGTTCTGCATGCACTACTGTAGCAATAGTATTGTAGCTGCACTACTATAGCGACATTAGAGTAGCAACGCTACAACAACAGCAGCAGGGCAGCTTGGAATTCGGAGGAGGAAGAAAGGATCTATTGACGCTATCCAAAAATTTATGGCGAGAGCCAGATCACTTATTCCTAGAGTTTTGGGGTTTGGCTATGGTACCATGCAAAGGAAGTGAAAAGACCCACCGTCTAGGATTTCTATTGGAATATATATAGAGTCTGGTAACTATAATCTTATGAGTACGATCGACTTCGTATTCATAAGTTGTTTTCGATGATAGAACTTCCAAATCAACGGTCCATACTGTTAAACATAATTTAGAGTATTTGAAACTTTTAGAAATCAAATTTCATTATTTTCGACGTCATTTACCTTTCGATTAAAAGATCTCAAAATTGATAACTTTTAGTGACCGGTATGGGATAGTTGCAAGTTTAACGGTGTAAAAGACTTGGAATTGGTTGAATTTTTGATAGATAATTCTATTCACTATTTAGATAAAAATCAATAACTCCAATCCTAAATTGAAGGATCAGATCATCCATTTTTAGGATGTGGTTCAATTTCGACCGTTCATTTTATACCCATTTGATGGACTTTATTATAATTTTAAAAAATTATGAAATTTATTTTTTATAAGTTTCAAATGCTCTAACATCATATTTAACGATGTGGATTATCAATTCGGAAGCTCCATCATTAAAAACAACTTATGTGTTATGTTGTGATACCTTCCTTATGCAATCTTGATTGATATCTGTTTCTGGTTGGAACCACTTGCATTGTTTGGATTGCGACGCCTAGAACGTACAGGGGAGACTCTGTCCGCGTACAGGGGAAACCCCGGTCCGTTCGGCGGTTTGTCGTCGGCGCTGCGACCCGGTCCAAATTGGCGGTTGGTCGCGGGGCGTGACATTATAAGTACAAAGAGCTTTATACGTATAAGAGTATAGTAGCCCTACTCTCTCTCTCTCTCTCTCTCTATATATATATATATATATATATATACACATATACAGATATATACATATACATATATATATATATATATATACATATACATATATATACATAGAGCAAGGCTGCTCAGGGCCACGGAGGCGTTTTCGATGATGGAATTTTCGAATCGACGATCGGCTCCGTTAGACTTGATCTAGCATATTTGAAGTTTCTAGAAAATAATTTTTGCAATTTTTTGATATCATTTACCTTGTGATCGAAAGGATTCAAAATCAATAATTTTTAATGGTTGATATCTGCCGTTTTCAAGTTTAACGGTGTAGAAGTATTCAAATTAGATGAAATTTTGATACAAAATTCTTTATACTATCTACAGCAAGATCAATATTTCTGATCGAAAATTTTAGTGATATATCACCACTATTTATAGGATTTTTATTTTCAACCGTTAAAAATTATTGATTTTGAATCCTTTCGATTGTTAGGTAAATGATATTGAAAAATCGCAAAAATTATTTTCTAAAAACTTCAAATACGCTAGATTAAGTTTAACGGAGCCGATTGTCGATTCAGAAATTCCATCATCGAAAACGGCTCAGGAGCACGGAGGCCTCCGTGCTCCTGAGAGCACAGCAGTCCTGCTCTATATACATATACATATATATATATACATATACATATATATACATATACATATACATATACATATATATACATATACATATACATACATATACATATACATATACATACATATACATATACATATACATATACATATACATACATATACATATACATACAGATACATATACATATATATATATATATACAAGATGCATATAATCATGTGCTAGTCATGTAATGACTAGAGACTAATATATGTTACACCCACCCTAATAATAAGTACAAATGCTTACATTCTACTTGCGTGCTTGAAAATGGCTTCAAATTTCAAACGAGAAGTGAAATATATTATCCAACTATCTTTGATGGCTAGCAATCTATATTGGCGATACATGTTTTTGGAGTTGTAAAGTAGTTGGACTAAATTGCTATAAGGAAAACTGCATTCTACAATAGGTTATAGGTATGGTAACAAGAACTAAGTCAAACAAATGAAGTGACTTGATGCTAATTTTTACTATTGTACTTACCATTCTATAAAATTTTAGCTGTAATTGTCACACTTAAATGCTGGTTATTTTGATCTATTTTATTTTCTAGCTTTTTATCAATTCTACGGAGCCCTGCTATTCACGATATGATTTATGTTCCGTTATTACTGGGCACATTTACTTAGGTGGCTATTGGATTTTGATCTGGCCAACATTGTATGCTGGATTTGTAAATTTTACCGTGGTTTTCGTTAGCTGTGGGAGTTGATGGTCTGCTTTACCCCACTAAACCACCCTCCTCACCCATAAAAGAGAAGGAAAGAAAAATCTGGAAAGAAGACGAACAAATTAGTTTCAGGTGTTGTACAGTATAGCGTGTATACCTTGATTGCAATCTTGCGGAAGTCTCAGGTTTTCTTGCACTTTGTTTAATTGAAGCTGTCTATGATTGCACGCGTCTATGATTGCAAGGGCTCCCAAAATCGATAGTTTTCGACAGCCTATATGAGCTAGTTGCTCGTTTAATGGTGTAGAAAATGCCAAATTGCTTGAAGTTTTGATAGATTTTTTTATTATTTTTTTTTAATAACTATCTAGAAGCCATTTGGAAACTCTAATGTTCAATTGAGAAAGTGTAACCTATATTTTCACAAGGTTAATTGTTTTCAGCCGTCCATGGTACGACTCTTTGATGGACTTTTATGATTTCTAAGAATCAAAACTTCTGTTCCTAAATATTTCAAATACTCTAGTTCAACAAATTTGGAGCCCGAATTAGCAAAAACGATTTGATAGGATGGATGCTTCGGTCCTCTTAGAGGATAATAGCTGGACTGCATTCTAGTCATTGATGAGTTCTTGCCTTCTTATAAACCATCCAAAACCAGTATATATGCTATTGTATTGGAGGTTTATAGGTTTTCCTTGTTTTAAAAATTATCTCAAATGATCTGCTCATCTTTCTGCTGCATGTGGGGGTTCATCGACCGGATTCCCTCCAGAAATCTTTGTCAAATCCTTTACTGCTAATAGCTGAGATTGGTGGTCCTCGTGATCTATGTTGCTTGGAAGCCTATATCGTTTGTTCTTAATTGCTTACTGTTTGTGAGAAAGGCAAATTATACTGACAGTACCTAACACAGTTGGCTAAAGGCTTGATGGTTGGTATTTGAGATCCCAAGTTTGAAGCCTAGTTGCTTCACATTTCTAACCGAGTTCCTTCCAAAAAAATGATCCAAGCAGGTAGCTTTGCTACCTTTCTCTTTCTCTCTCTGGAAAAAAAGGGAAATTCTGGAATATATTGAATAAATTTATCTTATAACTGCCATTCTAATTAGAATTCCTGGCTTGTGGGACTCTTCCATCTGGTTTTCCCTGCCTTGGATGTTTTCTCGAGAAATTAGCTTGCCTTTCTGCTGCCATATGGTACTAATTATCAGGACTCCTTTGTCCAGAAGTCTCTGTCAAAACATCCTTTGCTGCTATAAACTGAGTTGTGGTCCTTGATCTATGTTGTTTTGGAGCCTCTCTAGTTTGTTCTTAATTTGTGTATTATATGTATGAAAGGAAAACTCTTGATTCTATTGAGTTCATTCATCTCTTAACTGCCATTTGATTTAGAGTTCCTTTCTCTTGGGGCGCTTTGCTCTGGTTTCTCGATCTGTGGTTGTTTGGTGATTTTAACGACCAAGTCATTAGTCATGATGAGGCAAAATTCTACATGCTGCAGTTAAAGATGGTGCAATGTTGATTAGATCGAAGAAAAATACAGTCTAATTTTGTACGTATATTTAATTCTTATTGCAAGTTACTAAAATGCGGAGGCTTATTTAGGTTTGATTATTTATTTTTAAGTTTGATAACTCTAATTTCTTCAGGTGGGTCTAATTGTATTCAGACTGACTCTCAACTTGAAGAATTAGGAATGAAATCGAGCCCAATTGACTCGGTTTTGATGAAATTCTTCAATCAATTTCTTGTGTCCCCCGATTGTTGCTAATCGACCAATGTTGGCCATTTGGGTTTATTTTGGTAACAACAAAGATGATCCCGTCAGTTTTGACTTTTGATAGAAAACAGAACAGGAAGGTAATATTTCCCCTATTGAAATGCCTCCTGTAGGTTCCTACTGTTTAAAATCCCTCTTGACATGAAAAGAAGTCCCGCTGCACTGACAGTCCTATAACCAGCCATACTCTTTTCTGCATTTGCACTCCTATGACACTTTTTCTTAGTGCTCATTTTTAAGGGGCTTTAACTGATAGTTTTGAAACTCTTTAATCAAGTAATGATTTATAAACATTCCCTGAGAGGTCGACTTGAATCCGAAGGGCCCTCTTTTCTAGTTTCCTACAGCCAACCTCTCGATTTTCTTTAGTGCTCACTACTGAATTTATGTAGAACGGTGATTGTTTCACCATTGAAAGTGAATTTCTGCCACTGAATGTTCCATTGGACTACTTTTGAGTGTCTATCGACCAGGTAAAGGTGTCTATCCACCCATCCAAGTTAATAGTGTTTAATTATTCTCAAGTTATGTTTGATCCCCTCTAATCCTTACACTTTTATATCACGTCATTAGAGAAAGTTGAGAGACTTAATAAGATTGGACTACTGTTGTGTTTGAAAACTCTGTTTGTTTGGAGTCACTTCTTCCTGCTCTGTAAAAGTTAGAAGCCTGAGCCATGTTGTTATAGGTTCAAATTTTGTGAGCACCTGCTCGGGGCAAAAATGCTTTTGAGGTTGGGACTGTACGCGAGACTTCCTCTTATTTTTCTTTGGCAGGGGGATTATAATGCCCTCGAAATAACTTCGCTGATTTTGGTTTGAACATTTATGATAATACCTTCATAAGAGATGAACATTCGCGCTATTCATAAAATATTTCCCGTCTGTTGAATTCAATTAACGACGACTGGCGCTCCTGGCCTATACTCCTTGCATCTACTGTTAATTAATTACTCAAGTGAGTTGCTTTGCTAGTGAGACGTACTCAGTGTTTGCAGGCATCCGAGTGGCAAGATATTCCTTCCATTTTGTGGTTTTCTTTGGTAATTATTGTTGCGCATACTCACGTAGTGGAACCTAGTATTTTGTTGTCCAAGTGCCAAAATATTGATGCTTGACTTGCTGTCTGATGTCATACTCTTTAAGTTTCGAAGAGCATAAGTTATGTCATGAAATATATATACATGTCTTGACATGATACTATTGCGAGAACTCTGCATTCACTGTTCTCTCATGGACTCTTTTAATGGTTCAGAAATTATTACCTTATTCATTAATTGCATGTTGCCTTTATGATTTTCTATAAAATTTCTTATGGAATCATTGTAGGAGATGCAAGCAGCAGCAACAGCAGCAGCAGGGGATGGGCACTTCCAGGAACTGAGCGAGCCCATGACTCGGCTCACATGAAGTCACGGCCTCCAGCTGATTCTTTCAAGCGACGAGCCTGATGAATAAAGATAGGCTCAACTTACTAATGACACCTTTGTGATGTGTCATTCTTTCCGATCACGCCACTTTACAGAAGTACATAGTTGTCCTTTTGGGATCTTGTGTAGTCACTTCGCGTAGCTCAAAGGGTTTTAAACTTCGGAGCTTTCTTTACTGTCGCATCCTTCTAAATATACTCAAGAAGTTGAAGCCCGGTGGCCCTTGTGGCAGAACTGTTTCCGGACGGCTATGACTCTAGTATGAGTATGATGTGTGCTATTGATAATAATCACTCCTGATAATTCGTCATATAGCTGATCACTTGTTTCTTGAAAAGATTGTTAGCTTTGTTTTGTTGAAGACTTCGTTTTTTTCAGTATTAACAGCCGGGTAGTCATTTTTGTATTTCGAGCAAAGTGCTTGGATGCCTCGCAATTCACAATTTTCAGATGTTTGAGTTGGACCTGTCTGGTGAGTTATCTTTTTGATGTGGTCTGAACCGTTGCTTCAGCCAAATTTGGCAATAAAAAGTAGGGTGAATTTCAGTTTCGCGAGATATTTAGGTTACCAGACAGCAAATGATATTCGAGGGGTTTTCCGGACTGTTCTTTCTTTAGTTTTCAAACTAACAAATACTGGAGGGATGAACAATTTGCTGGGGCCGAACGACTTACTATATCTAAGCAAGTTGCAGATTACACGCAACAATTTGGTGAGATCTTTTATAATGAAATTTTTGGTAGCTGCTTTGATTTTACTTTTGTGTTAGTTGTCTTTGTCGTTACTGGGGGTTGAGCTACGGGAGCATGAATCCTCAAGTGGAATCATTTTTGGAGTGTTTGGATTAATGTAAAGGCCCGTTTAGTTTCTCCATTTACAATATATTTTGATAATTCTCCATATTTTTAATTGAAATTATTTAAATTATTATTATTCAATTCAAGTTGGATTCTTGTAGGAAGTGTTACTAAAGTGGTGGAATCAGTGAAGATTTCTTTGCAGTAGAAATATTAGATTTTTATAACTTATAAGCTATTCTCATTTTCATACTATAGGTGTAAATATTCGAAAATAAAGGTTAGTTATAAAATAATATAAAAAGTGTCGACGAGTTAGATCAATCCTAAACACGAAAATCTTGCTCTTTTCAAGGATATTCAAGTTCTCAGCGGTTGGTAAAGTTTTTGAACCGATACAGCAGAATACTAACTTGTCCGCTTTAGGATACAACGGCTCGATTCTCGTTGTGTGGCTTCACCAACTTTGTATAAGTGAATGAGCTCAAAGTTTCACCAAAAAAATATTTTTTTTTGCTCCTTTCTCTCTCACAAGTAGAATATAAATAACTTGTTTTTCGTTGTCTTTAAGAATGGAAAGCACACTATATATTGGCTTCACGATCCTATTGTAAGGAAAATTTTAAAATAATATATTTTGTTTATTGTTTTTAGTGAATGGATGTGATTCTTCGTGAAAGGATGCAATCCTTAGTGAATGGATGCAACTCTTAGTGAATGGGTGCAACCCTTAGTGAGTGGATGCAACTCTAATCAAAGGGTATGACTCTTAAAGTGAAAGGATGTGACTTTTAGTGAAAGAATATGATATGAAAAGACACATCTTTATAGTNTTGGAAGTCCTCGGTTTGCGTGAACGAGCCACTTGATCGCTCAAATCACATAAAATGATAGGATTTTATATAATTTGAGGAGCTTTTATGCTTTTGTACACCTTGTGGCTACTGTGGGCAGTGCATGTGTGTGTGTGGTGACCTCTAGACTGATTGTCCATGATCCCTTAGCCTTTGCGAAAATCGAGGAGTCGATTTTGGTGCGTTTTGCGGCGAAATTCGCCGAAAGAACGCGGTTTCAGTTCGGATTTCTTCCGACGTCGTTTGGTTGCTCTGTAAGTAGCCGCTAAGCCTTGTTGGCTGGTCACCATCATCACCGTGGGGGTTCGGTGATGACGGGTGAGCGATTGTGGGTTCTGATGTCGAAATAGACACTTTCGGAACTTCCAGCGAGTTATGACAATCGGTACTGGAAAACCGATCTCCGTGGGTTTGTTTGTTGGTTGTGGATACTGTGGTTATTAGTTGTGGGTTAGATACTAACCCGGTGGACCCTCTATAGGTCCGGTTGACATTCTTTTGCAGTCAGGAGATAGACGCGACATCCTTACAGGTGGGTACTTCGATCCGACGTTGGTACAGTGGTGCACGCTTGGTGATGGTTTCTTACCCTTGCTCTTTTGTTATTATCCATGCATATGTTATATGTTGAGCTTCGCACCTCTATTGTTTACATTACACCCACGTTGTTTGATTATACTCTACTCAGACGTTTCCATGCTTAGTATCATGCGTAGGAGTATAGTCTATCTGTATGTGATACCATATTTCCTTGTTGCTCTACTTAGCTATTCTGCATATCCTGTTTCATGTTTAGAGTAGAGCGATTTCGTGATTTCTTGTGAGATCGGTGACCTAGTCGGTCGGTTCCTTGATGTCTGTCGTTTGATGACCTTTGAGGTCGGTGTACCCTGAGGGGTCGGATTGTCGGCTAGTGGCCGACGGTAGTTCTAGATTATATACTCAGATGACTTGTTGATCGATTCTTGCTTATATACAGTAGTTGACCTAATGATCAGTATCTACATACTTTTGGTAGGATGTTGAGTTGTTCCATCCCAGTTGATTTGATTAGTCAGTACTTGCATACAGTTGAGAGGATGTAGAGTCGTTCCATCCTAGTTGACCTGAGTGGTCAGTCCTTGTGGTTCATTGAGCAGTATTTGCATATGTTTGAGAGGATGTCGATGTTGTCCCATCCTAGTTGACCTGAGTGGTCGGTTCTTGTGCTTCTTTACAGTTGACGACCTATGCGGTCGATGGGCCCTGGGGGGCAGGATTGTCGGCTGGTTGCCGACGGTTGATCATTGAGCATATTGCATTGATCGCCCGATACTCGTCGCATTTCACGAACACTGGCGGTCTGATCCACCGCAAGGAGTGTTCTTTTCCGGAAAAGTGGTTGAATGGTGACAACCCGTGAGCCCTAGAGGGG
Source organism: Ananas comosus (assembly GCF_001540865.1). Taxonomy (NCBI): domain Eukaryota; kingdom Viridiplantae; phylum Streptophyta; class Magnoliopsida; order Poales; family Bromeliaceae; genus Ananas; species Ananas comosus. Next base: position 9,470,393 of record NC_033627.1, read on the forward strand.
TTATATGCACTGGAGAGTAGTAGTGGCACTGGCTTGAGGTCTGCGGTGCTGACCAAGAGAGCATTGGTTTCAGATTGGGTACTTTTGGACTTCTTGACCGGTTGACGCATATGTCTATAGTAGCAGTCGTTGCATGCATACTTACAGTTCTTACTTTATAGTTGTCTTGCTGCTATAGTAGATATTCATGTATGCTTTCGGTTCCAGTTACAGTAGCGGTAGCCGTTATTCAGTCTAGTTCTTACTTTCTTTCAGTTTATTGCTACTGTATTCGGTATATCTGCTCTTTACCTTACTATTGTTGCTACTATATTTCCACTGACCCTTGTTGTTATTTAGCTCTTCCTGATCCGGTGAGTACTCCTCGCCTTCATCGGCTTGCGGTACCCACTGGGAGGGGAGACATGTTTACATGTTCTCACCTCCCCCACTATTTTTCAGGTATCGCGGGCGGTGAGGGTTGAGACGAGACGTGAGATATGTACGTAGCGGTCGATAGAGCTTCCGACCCAGGTTATTGGTCTAGTTCCTAGCCTTACTATTCTATTGACATAGTTTAGATAGTTTACCTGGTTCAGTATTTTTATTACATTTGAATATGTGGATTTTCATGAATGTAATAAAAGGTTTTCTACCCCTCGTGGTAGCGTTTTTAAAGAATAAAGATTTTCGTGTAGGAAACAGTTTTCAAAAAAATTTTCTCATGGATTTCTGTTTAAACATTGAATGTAAAACTGTAATGTGAATGGTGAATGAATGATTGCATAGTCGTTTACATATTCATTTGGTTGTGGTTGTACCTGGGTTACTTCTTGTACTTGTGCGACGCCGTGCAAATATAGGGGAGACTCTGTCCGTGTGAACAGTGAATTCCATGTATTTGTGGCGGATCTGGCATTCCCTGGGGTTAGGTTTTCAAAAAAAAAAAAAAATTTCCGCAGTGTTTTTAACCTAAAGGGACCCGGGGCGTGACAGCTTAAATCCGAAAATGTCGACTGCTACTCTACAAGAGATGGCAACAAACTTTATGAGACTAGAAAGATTTGATGGCATGAACTTCAGGCGTTAGCAGAAGAAATCATTTTTCCTTCTGTCGACTCTCAAAGTTGCTTATGTCCTCACTACTCCAAGACCAGAAGAAAACGATGATGAACCTATTGCACAAACTCGTACAAGACAAAAATGGGATGAAGATGACAATATATGCCGAGGCAACATTCTATATGCTATGTCGGATGCGCTTTTCGATGTCTATCAAAATGTGAAAACGACTAAAGAACTGTGGGAAGGCCTTGAAGAAAAATACAAATCCGAGGATGCCACAAGTAAGAAGTTTCTTGTTAGCAAATTTAATAACTATAAAATGGTTGATAGTAGATCTGTTCTAGATCAATTACATGAAATTCAACATATTCTCAATCAATTTACTCAACATAATATGAATATGGATGAATCTATAATTGTGGCCTCTATAATCGATAAACTTCCTCCATCATAGAAAGACTTTAAGAAAAGTCTTAAACATAGAAAGGAAGAGATTACTCTTAAAGATTTGGCTAACCATCTTCGCATAGAAGAAGAATATCGTTTGCAAGATAGCAAAAAGGAGCAAGATGCTCAGAGTGCCAAAGTGTATGTGACGGAAGATGAGTATAATAAAACCTATCAACTCACAAAAGAAAATCGAAAGAGAGCCAAACATCCGATCAACCACAACATGACAAATACGAAAAAGAAAGGTGCATGCTTTCATTGTGGTAAACCAAGCCACTACAAGAAAGAATGTCGGTTACTCAAAAAGGAAAGTGCACCGGATTCCAAAAGAAATTTTGTGGCTATGATATCCGAGGCTAATATACTCGAAGATGACGGAGCTTGGTGGATTGATTCGGGTTCCACAAGGCATGTGTGCAAGGATAAAAGTTTATTCAAAACTTATGATGCATTGGAGGATGGAAACGTTCTCTATATGGGCAATTCTTCAACAGCACAAATCAAAGGAAAGGGCAAGGTGGAACTCGAGTTCACATCAGGAAAAACTCTCACTCTCACCGATGTGTATCATGTATCCGAAGTTAGGAAGAATCTTATTTCAGGAAGTCTTCTTAACAAATTTGGGTTCAAACTTGTATTTGAGGCCGACAAATTTATTTTGTCGAAGGGTGGAATCTTTGTGGGAAAAGGATATTTGTATGAGGGCATGTTCAAACTCAATCTTATTAATAAAATAAATATTTCAGCCTATATTATTGACTCTTCTTCTTTATGGCATAATCGTTTAGGACATGTTAATTATAGAAAATTACAAGATATGGCTAAGTTAGAGTTAATTCCTAATTTTGATAATAAATTAGAAAAATATAATACTTGCATGCTCACTAAAATTACTAGAAAGTCTTTTCCTAAAATTGATAGGTGTTCTAGTCTACTTGAATTGGTACATAGTGATGTTTGTGACTTGCATGCTTCTTCTTCTATTGGTGGAAAGAAATATTTTGTTACATTTATTGATGATTTTTCTAGATATAGTTATGTTTATCTTTTGTCATTCCAAAAACGAAGCGCTAGATAAATTTAGAATTTACAAATTTGAAGTTGAGGTGAAATGTGAGAAAATGGTCAAATGCCTAAGACCAGACAGAGGAGGAGAATATTATGATCCTTCATTTTTTGAGTCCATTGGTATTATACATGAAACCTCTGCACCTTATACTCCACAACAAAACGGAGTTGCAGAAAGAAAAAATAGAACATTAATGGAAATGGTCAATGCTATGCTTTCTAACTCTGGGTTAAGTTATGGATTTTGGGGCGAAGCTTTATTAACAGCTTGCCATCTACTAAATAGAATCCCAACAAAAAAGAATGATAAAACTCCTTATGAATTATTCAAGGGAAGAAAGCCCAATTTAAATTATTTAAAAGTTTGGGGTTGTAGAGCTATTGTGAGGGTTCCAGAACCGAAAAGAAAGAAACTGGGTGAAAGAGGAATTGAGTGCATATTTATTGGGTATGCACAACATAGTAAAGCATACAGATTTTACGTGATTGAATCTAATGACTTCATTGAGATCAACACAGTTTTTGAATCTAAAGATGCTATATTTGATGAAAACAGATTTGTATCAATTCCTAGACCCAAAGAACTTATTGTGAGTAAAGAACACTCCAATGAGAAAAATGATGTTGCAATTGAAACCCCAGAACTTAGAAGGAGTAAAAGAGTTAGAATTGCTAAAACATTTGGACCAGATTTTTATACTTTTCTTGTTGAGGGTAGTAGAGAAATGATTACAGAAAGTTTCCAATTTTGTTTAAACATTGACTCAGACCCCACAACATTTGAGGAGGCAATGAAATCTCCTGATGTCGCTTTTTGGAAAGAAGCGATAAATGATGAAATGGACTCAATTATGACAAACCAAACATGGAAATTAGTTGATCTTCCTCCTGGATGTAAACCTATTGGGTGTAAATGGATTTTCAAAAAGAAAATCAATGTAAATGGCACCATAGATAAATTCAAGGCAAGACTTGTTGCCAAAGGGTTTACACAAAAAGAAGGCATTGATTATTTTGATACCTATGCACCTGTTGCCAGATTAGCGACTATTAGAACTTTGATTGCTCTTGCTTCAATGTATAATTTGATTATTCATCAAATGGATGTCAAAACAGCATTCTTAAATGGAGAATTAGATGAAGAAGTTTATATGGAACAGCCCGAGGGCTTTGTTGTTCCTGGACAAGAGCACAAAGTGTGTAAACTTATCAAGTCGTTGTATGGGCTTAAACAAGCACCTAAACAATGGCATCAAAAGTTTGATCAGATTGTTCTTTCCAATGGTTATAAAATTAATCAATCTGATAAATGTGTTTATAGTAAATTTTCAAATGGTAAAGGTGTTATTATATGTCTATATGTTGATGACATGTTAATTTTTGGCACCGATGTTCAGCAAGTAGAAAATACTAAAAATTTTTTATCTTGCAATTTTGATATGAAAGATATGGGGGAGGCTGATATTATTTTGGGAATTAAAATTATTCGTGAAAATAATGGATTATTTTTAACACAGTCTCATTATATCGAAAAGATTCTTAGAAAATTTGGTTATTTTGATTGTACTCCAGTATCAACTCCTTTTGATCCTAATCTAAAACTAGTTCGTAATACTGGTAGATCAATTAATCAGTTAGAATATTCTAAGATTATTGGAAGTTTGATGTATGCCATGTCTTGTACTAGGCCTGATATTGCATTTGCTGTTGGTAAATTAAGTAGATTTACTAGCAATCCAGGTAATGTACATTGGCATGCTATTTACAGAATTTTGAAATATTTGAAAAAGACAATGGACTATGGAATTTTCTATAGTGGATATCCAACAGTATTGGAAGGCTATACAGATGCCAGTTGGATAACAGATCAAGAAGATCATGCATCCACAAGTGGGTGGATATTTATATTAGGTGGAGGTGCGATTTCTTGGGGTTCTAAGAAACAGACATGTATAGCGGACTCTACCATGGCAGCAGAATTTATAGCACTAGCGTCTACTAGTAAGGAGGTGGAATGGATAAGCAATTTATTATATGAAATTCCAGTTTGGCCAAAACCAATGCCGCCGGTATCGCTACATTGCGATAGTGAAGCTACGCTCTCAAGAGCATATAGTCAAACATACAATGGGAAGTCAAGACATATTTGATTAAGACATAGCTATGTAAAACTACTGATATCAGATGGCATAATTACCATTGATTTTGTAAGATCAGACCAAAATCCGCAGCAACTTGTGCCCGCAATTCTCTTACCTCACTAGGCCCAGCTGGCTCTGGCGCCGCCGGGGGTACGGCTGACTCGGGCACCCCTGGGGGTGGTGCCGGAACAGTCCTACGCACGTAGCGTCTTTTCGGTGCCATTAGCTCCTGAAACGCAAACAATCGGTTAATNCAGTCCTACGCACGTAGCGTCTTTTCGGTGCCATTAGCTCCTGAAACGCAAACAATCGGTTAATTACTTAACCCAACGACGTCTTCGCAATTACGAAATGATACAACTTAACTAAACAAATCAGATGGAAGCTCATAAGTGTACCCGTTCTTGACTCTCGGCATTGTGTTGTCGGCCGCCAACACAATCGCCTTAAGCCAAGGACTAGTATCACTCAATTGATCTCTAGCAACTACTAGAGTATCAACCCCACTTCGACCCAATCGATCAACTTCCGCCGCGTCATAGGTTCACGTCGCACTCACGCACCTATAACCTTAATGCTCACCGTCCTAGGGTCTCCTAGGTCAGTCCTAGACTCTCTCTTTTGCTTGCTCTTACTCGCTCTGATACCACAACTGTCACGCCCCCGCCCCGAGCCCGCTACCAATTTGGTCCGGATCGAGCGCGGCGAACGGACGCCGAACAGACAGAGTCTCCCCTGTCCGCCCAAGGCTCAAGCGACGAGATCATGTACACAAGTTCCCAGGAAAAACACTCGTTTACATACATGATCAAACAATGATAGCGAGAGCACAAACAGTGCTAAACAAACGAGAGCAAGCAACACATGTAAAGCATACAAGTGATAAAAGAGAGATGTACTTATCTATTGATTCATTTAACTTTATACAATTATTACAACTAGTACTCTTCCAAAACTATACAATATATACACAATCCTCACAACCTCACCCTATACATCATCTACGCTCAAACATAAGTACAGGGTAGGGCTAATGCAAAAAGGAGGAGAGCTAGCTAGAACATGAACCACTAGGGCGCTACGCCCTTGCCGCGATCCTCTCCCGGGACGCTCGAGCTCGGACCTGCAATGTGGTGGAGTGAGAACTACGAATAGTTCCCAGTGGGTTCGGCCGCCGATACCGCCGATCTCCCCACTAGGTCTTGAGCAGGCACAGATAGATATGCAGATAGATAGATATATAAAACTGAAAGCAGGGACTTCCAAGAGAATTGATATTCAAGACATCGATGGGGATGGGTCTCAAGCCCATATTACAAAGTAACCAATGATGGAAACTCGACTTAACACTTGAAACATCATCAAGTCTTAAGTTCAATAAGCCAAAGTACATCATATGGAGTGATTGCAAGCACTATAATATAAAATTTTCATCCCAAGTAAAGTGCTTGATATCCGTATTGAAAAGGGAAGGTTGAACTAATAAAGTTCTTAATAGACCTACAGTAGTATTTACTGAAGTATTAAATACGGGACACTTCTGGTAGAGTCTACCTATATGAATGTGAAGTGTGGCCGCTTCTAGGAGTTAAGGGCTTGACTCAGTTAGCATTCATGAAACAGGATGCGGACACAAGGCCATAAAAGTGTCAGCAATAAAATAGAGCACTCGACTGATTATAAATTTCTATGTGTGATATGTTCGGTTAGTCGAAAATAATTGTTGGTTCAAAGCTTGTCTACCATTCAATTATGACTAACTTTGATGTGTTTTCACTAAGTGTAGGTTCAAGTTTTAATACACCTACACCTATGCATACGGTTTTGTCAAGTTGTCAAGAATTTCGATTTTGATTTTTGATTTTGTTTTATTTTGCATTNTTGTCTACCATTCAATTATGACTAACTTTGATGTGTTTTCACTAAGTGTAGGTTCAAGTTTTAATACACCTACACCTATGCATACGATTTTGTCAAGTTGTCAAGAATTTCGATTTTGATTTTTGATTTTGTTTTATTTTGCATTTTGATGTATTTTTATGTATTTTAAAAATTGGTGGGGAATTGTAAGGAAATTTTTAAAATAATATATTTTGTTTATTGATTTTTAGTGAATGGATGTGATTCTTCGTGAAAGGATGCAACCCATAGTGAATGGATGCAACTCTTAATGAATGGATGCAACCCTTAGTGAGTAGATACAACTCTAATCAAAGAGTGTGACTCTTAGAGTGAAAGGATGTGATTTTTAGTGAAAGGATATGAGATGAAAAGACACATCTTTATAGTGTGTCTTTTCGTATATACGTCCGTTGGAATTAATTCTTATATTCATTGAACTTGACTCATAAAACGAATTGGTAGTTATGATAAAATAAAAAGTCACAATTGAAGAGCCACTTCATGAAACACCCGTTCATGAATAGTCACTTCATGAAGCACCCGTTCGTGGTCTATATAAGTCCACAACGTTGGTTGCAGAAAGAAGATAGAAAAACAGTTGAAGAGTTTAAGTCTCCATTCACAATAATTATATTCTTGTTTTCTTATTCTATTTCTTTTGACAACTTAATCAAATGAGTGCTCAAAGGCTCGACTTCGTGTGTGCAAACGCAGTTGAGGTTTATGCTTCATTGTATCCTGGGAGGCTGTTCGTTGACCCGGTACACACCAAATTGTTAGAACGGTGGGGACGGATTAAGCCTTAAGGAAAGTGGCATTGCTACACGCTTTGAAGCCTTTTTCATCTTTCTATTTCATACATTTATCACTATCTGTTCACCTACCACCATCATCTCAACCCTATATCTCTTCATCCAATGATTAAAAACTCAAAAGCATCACTCCTTTGGTGCTTTTGAGAGTATTCTAGCTCAACTATATATACAGCAGGACTGCTGTGCTCTTAAGAGCACGGAGGCCTCCGTGCTCCTAAGCCGTTTTCGATGAGGGAATTTTCGAATCGACGATCGGCTCCGTTAGACTTGATCTAGCGTATTTGAAGTTTCTAGAAAATAATTTTTGTGAATTTTTGATATCATTTACCTAGTGATCGAAAGGGTTCAAAATCAATAATTTTTAATGGTTGATATCTGCCATTTTCAAGTTTAACAATATAAAAGTATTCAAATCAGATGAAATTTTGATTAAAATTTTTTATACTATCTACAACAAGATCAATATTTCTGATCGAAAATTTTAGTGCTATATCACCACTTTTTAGGGGCCGTTTGGTTACATGTAGTTGCAACTACACTGCAGTTGTAACTGCATGTAAATACAAATTTCGTATTTGGTTTGATGTATTTAACTCCAACTACTACAGTAGGAAGTGCAGGAGGAGGCCCAACTGCAGCAGTTCGAACTACGTCCAAATTGGCCGCAATTCCAACTACGTACAGCGGTTGGAGAGAGTAACTTTAAATAAAATGTATACTTACCTCTTCAATATTTTTTAAACAAAAGTTATTTTTCTTTTTTATATTGGAGGTAATTTCACCATCATATATATAAAATAATAAAATTTTAAAAATTATTTCTCAACTGCATACAACCAAACAAATTATTTATACTTGCAGCGCTTTCTACTACATCCAACCAAACATAATTCATGTAGTTGTAATTGTTGTATTTCCAACTGCATGTATCTCTAACTACACTGCATTTATAATTACATCTAACCAAACGGCTTATTATAGAATTTTTATTTTCAGGCGTTAAAAATTATTGATTTTGAATCCTTTCGATTACTAAGTAAATGATATCGAAAATCGCAAAAATTATTTTCTAAAAACTTCAAATACGCTAGATCAAGTCTAACGGAGCCGATCGTCGATTCGAAAATTCCATCATCGAAAACGGCTCAAGAGCACGAAGGCTCCGTGCTCCTGAGAGCACAGCAGTCCTGCTCACTATATATATATATATATATATATATATATAATATACTATATGAGTATATTATAGATCTAGGATACTTTACAAAGTATCATCCCCATGTTGCTATCCCGTTTTTAGGCCATGGATCTACTTTTGATTACAAATAGCCCTTGGATCCAAACACTATTTCACCTACACCACTACCACCACCTACCACCATCATCTCAACCTCACATCTCTCCATCCAAGGCTAAAAACACACAAGTACACTTGGTGTATACTTGTAAAGTAATTCTAGCCCTAACTCTATATAATATATTATATTATATATATTATATATAATTATATATATATATAATATAATATAATATATATATATATATATATATATATATATATATATATATATATATATGAGCTCCTATGCTTTTAAAAGTACCAAGTCATTGTGTTTGTAAGTTTTCGGCCCTTGGATTAAGGGATGTGCGGTTAGGATGATGTGGCTCTCTAAGGTTGAGTAGTGTTGGTTGAAATAGTATAATCCAACGATAAAAATGATTAAAAGAGAGATCTAACGTAAAAAATTTACAAGGCAACCAAGTTTTTGTGCTTTTACAAGCACCATAGCCGGACTATATATATATATATATATATATATATATATATATAATATATATATATATATATAATATATATATATATATATATATATATATATAATATATATATATAAACTCATTTAGATGGTTGGATATAGCATTTTTGTATTTTTTAATAGGATTAATTGAGCTCCCTATAAATATATTGAATAGCAAATATATTTCTATAAGTTCAGTTTTTTATTTTTATTCATGTAGAAGTCCAGTGATATTCATATTTGCCCCTTTGATTTGGTACCGTTAGAGCACTGTTTAATTTCTAACAACAGTTAAGTGAAATGATATTTTTTTCTTATCCCTCCAAAAGCCCCAACTGCTATATTTATTCCTCTCAAAAAAGTATTTTATCTAATAATATAATAGGGGTAAAAAGATCAGTTTAACTCATTCAATAATGAGGGTTAAGTACTTTACTCGTGATTAATTATATTTTTCTAATGGATCTTAATAGCATGGATATATTTGTTTTGTACGAATAAAAATAAAAAATTGTGCTTTGTATGGATATATTTACTATTCGATATGTTTGCAGGGAGTAGTTGTATGCTATTAACCCTTTTTAATATATATGCTCCTTAAAGATAGGTTATCCTACAGGTGGAGGGATGAATTTTATATCCATCAAAACTATGATCTCTTTAGGCCCTTTTTGATAACAGAAAATATTTAGAACGAAATATTTTATTTTTCAAATTTTACCAAAAAAAAGTTAAAAATAGGGATGCAAACGGGAATCAGCTGGATTGGTGGAGCTCCCACTTCGATTTGCTCCAAATAAGGCAGTAAACGGGAAAAAAATAAACTGATGCGAGATAGGAAACATGATAATTTTTATGATCGAGGCGGATTCGGGCAGGAAACGAAAAAAATTTTGATCCGCTCCAAATCCGCCACGAATCCGCCCCGTCATGATCCGCTCAAAATCCGCTGCGAAAACCGTTTATATTTTAAGAAAATATCCCTAAAAATAAGATATTTACAAAAAAATCACAATACAAATAAATTGATACTCTCATTTCTCATGTATTTGAAACTTTTAAATTTTGCTTCGAATTGTAATTGATATTTTTTATTTTTATAATTGATGTTGTTAATTTTATATATAACTCAGTAATATTATTTATTATTATTAAAAAATTATTAATTTATATTTTACAAAATATATTATAATTTTTTTAAAAAAATATTAATTAATATGGCGAATTCGGAGCGTCGGTGGAAGATGGGTTATGAAATTTTGGTAGTCCGGTGTGGGAGGCGCGGTGGGTCTCCGGCCCCCAAATCCACCCCACTTGTATCTCTGGTTAAAAATAACATAAATAAATAATTTCGGTCAAAGTGGGAAATTCTAGTTTATCATGCCCCCACCTACCTCCTATTCATCGCCTCCCCCAAAAGCTTCGTCTCCCTTTCTCTCGCTCCACTTAACTCCATTTTCTTACCTAATCTTAACCTCCCTGAAAAACTTTATCTACCTCTCCCTCTCTCATCTTCATGGACGGAGCTATTAATAGACCCAAAGGGGCCGTGGTTTCTCTCAACTTTTCAATATTTAGTTTATAATCTTTTGGTAGCTTATAAATTTTTAGTTAATTTTTAAAATATATGAACATATTTTGTAAAAAATATTTAGTACTTAGTATAGGGCTCTCTTTTTTCTTATGTGTTTTATAGGTAAAAATACGCTAAGAACCTCTTAATTATAGTGCATTTTATTAACAAAAATTTAAATTCTAACTAAATTACTATTAGATTTAGTAAAATTCTTAAGTTATTTGATTAGAATAATGTAAATAAAATAATTAGAATTTAAGCGAGTGTAAGTTAACGAAATAAATTTAATACTTTTTAACATTAATTATCTAATCACTAAATTTTTTTTATTAAGAATTTGAATAATTAAAATCTTATTTATTGTTAAAATTTTTATTTGTATATATTTTGGCCGCCCTCGTGATTGAATCCTCGCTTCGTCCCTGCTCGTCTTCACTTCGAACTCTCAAATCCTACATTTCTGGGTAGGAAGCCGGTGCTTTCTCTTTTATTTTTACTCCATTTCTTCTCTAGAATTCATCTTCATTATCTTCCCTCTTTACAAATTTATGTAATATTGCTTATATTACAAATTTAAATACAATTTATTCGAACAAAATATTTCATATAAGTTATTATCTATGTTACGAACACAGGTTCATAGTATTAAAGGGCAATATTGGTATTTAAATTTGTAATATAAGCAATATTACATAAATTTGTAAAGAGGGAAGATAATGAAGATGAATTCTAG